>NC_045672.1:28604958-28672000 GCF_003331165.1 Xiphophorus hellerii
ACTACGAAAAAAAACCCATTATAAGTCAATGGGAAAAATCCTGGAAATACCCTATTTTTGAGGATTTTCTGTGTCGTCACAAATTCACCTAGAAATGCCATTCAAATTTCATTTTGTAGATACGTCTGTGATCTCTTCGAAAGTGAAGACGGCTTGTCGATACCAGTTACGGTTTGTCCACAATTTGCCTCTAAGCGACCCAAAGTTTCTCATTTTTCCTAAAGTTAGAGTGCTTCTCTCGCTGATTAGAGTGAGAGATCAAGACAACTTTTTCCACCCAAATCATTTTTGAAATCGCCATCACGGCCACAAATATCGCACGATTAGTATCAAAATCGGTCCTGACATTGATACGCCTGTCTGCTCCGGTAAAATGTTTTCGAAATTTATCTAGACCGTACGGTTTTCTGTCACGGTGCTTCAGAGCAAAGTCATGCGACAGGATTTTCTGAGGCTCTCAGGCTCTTTCACTAACACTTCACACCTTGGTGTGAAACTTATTTAACATAGCAACGGAGCTCAAGAGGCTATTGGCTGCTGATTTGGACTACAAATACGCATCATTGTAGTTCTATCTATCCTCAGTTGAAACAGATCAGGACTGAACTGGCCTTTATAACTAATTGCTGCTATGGGCTGTATATAACTGATTTAACTCAGTAACTGTTACACATGGGATTAGTTTTGAACTTTAAAATGAAGCTTAACAAAAATTTCACAATAAAAGCCTTGAATATTTTTACATCATGTAATTGCTCTTTTTGGCTTTATTTGACTTTTTCATCCAAAGCACTGTTACACATTGTATTAGTTTGGCCCTTTGAAATGAAGCTTAACAAAAATTTCAAAATAAAAGCCTTGAATATTTTTACATCAGAAAATTGCTCTTTTGAGCTGTATATAACTGATTTAACCCAGCAATTGTTACACATGGGATTAGTGTGGCAATTTAAAATTAAGCTTGATGAAAATTTCAAAATAAAAGCCTTGAATATTTTTACATCAGGTAATTGCTGTTTTTGGCTTTATTTCACTTTTTCATCCAAAGCACTGTTACACATGGTATTAGTTTGGCCCTTTGAAATGAAGCTTAACAAAAATTTCAAAATAAAAGCCTTGAATATTTTTACATCATGTAATTGCTCTTTTTGGCTTTATTTGACTTTTTCATCCAAAGCACTGTTACACATGGTATTAGTTTGGCCCTTTGAAATGAAGCATACTGAAAATTTCAAAATAAAAGCCTTGAATATTTTTACATCATGTAATTGCTCTTTTTGGCCGTATATGACTTTTTCATCCAAAGCAATGTTACACATGGGATTAGTTCGGAACTTTAAAATGGAGCATAATAATAATTTCAAAATAAAAGCCTTGAATATTTTTACATCATGTAATTGCTGTTTTTGGCTTTGTATGACTTTTTCATCCAAAGCACTGTTACACATGGGATTAGTTCGGAACTTTAAAATGGAGCATAATAATAATTTCAAAATAAAAGCCTTGAATATTTTTACATCATGTAATTGCTCTTTTTGGCCGTATATGACTTTTTCATCCAAAGCACTGTTACACATGGTATTAGTTTGGCCCTTTGAAATGAAGCATACTGAAAATTTCAAAATAAAAGCCTTGAATATTTTTACATGACGTAATTGCTCTTTTTGGCTTTATTTGACTTTTTCATCCAAAGCACTCTTACACGTGGTATTAGTTCAGAACTTTAAAATGAAGCATAATGAAAATTTCAAAATAAAAGCCTTGAATATTTTTACATCATGTAATTGCTCTTTTTGGCTTTATTTGACTTTTTCATCCAAAGCACTGTTACACATGGTATTAGTTTGTCCCTTTGAAATGAAGCATACTGAAAATTTCAAAATAAAAGCCTTGAATATTTTTACATCATGTAATTGCTCTTTTTGGCTTTATTTGACTTTTTCATCCAAAGCACTGTTACACATGGTATTAGTTTGTCCCTTTGAAATGAAGCATACTGAAAATTTCAAAATAAAAGCCTTGAATATTTTTACATCATGTAATTGCTCTTTTTGGCTTTATTTGACTTTTTCATCCAAAGCACTGTTACACATGGTATTAGTTTGTCCCTTTGAAATGAAGCATACTGAAAATTTCAAAATAAAAGCCTTGAATATTTTTACATGACGTAATTGCTCTTTTTGGCTTTATTTGACTTTTTCATCCAAAGCACTCTTACACGTGGTATTACTTCAGAACTTTAAAATGAAGCATACTGAAAATTTCAAAATAAAAGCCTTGAATATTTTTACATCAGCTACTTGTGTTTTGAGCATTATATAACTATTTTAACCCAAGGACTATTACGCATGGGATTAGCTTGGCCCTTTGAAATGAAGTTTAACAAAACTTCCAAAATAAAAGCCTTGACAACATTTTAAATCGTACTGAATGGTGCACGTCCGCCTCGCTTAACGTTCTTGCGGTTCTCCGCGTGCCACTGATTACGTTGCGGCGTTCTTTAGCGTCGATGCCGATTTGTAGCGTGACGACGCCGGGCCCAAACCCCACGGGCGCGCCTTGGCAGGCCCCGGCTAAATTTCTTCCGAAATTTTCTAGTATTCTTTATTTTTCTTCCGTAACCGTTAATGCGGCTCATACCGCTGGGTGCACACCTACAAATGAGGTATCAAAACGTGCAGAAAATTCACGCCATTGGAGCTATTACTTCTGGTGGGATTTGGGCTTAACGTGGCGACATAATTCGTAAAAAACTACGAAAAAAACCCCATTATAAGTCAATGGGAAAAATCCTAGAAATACCCTATTTTTGAGGATTTTCTGTGTCGTCACAAATTCACCTAGAAATGCCATTCAAATTTCATTTTGTAGATACGTCTGTGATCTCTTCGAAAGTGAAGACGGCTCGTCGATACCAGTTACGGTTTGTCCACAATTTGCCTCTAAGCGACCCAAAGTTTCTCATTTTTCCTAAAGTTAGAGTGCGTCTCTGGCTGCTTAGAGTGAGAGATGAAGACAACTTTTTCAGCCCAAATCATTTTTGAAATCGCCATCACGCCCACAAATATCGCACGATTAGTATCAAAATCGGTCCTGACATTGATACGCCTGTCTGCTCCGGTAAAATGTTTTCGAAATTTATCTAGACCGTACGGTTTTCTGTCACGGTGCTTCAGAGCAAAGTCATGCGACAGGATTTTCTGAGGCTCTCAGGCTCTTTCACTAACACTTCACACCTTGGTGTGAAACTTATTTAACATAGCAACGGAACTCAAGAGGCTATTGGCTGCTGATTTGGACTACAAATACGCATCATTGTAGTTCTATCTATAGTGAAACCCTCAGTTGAAACAGATCAGGACTTAACTGGCCTTTATAACTACTTGCTGCTATGGGCTGTATATAACTGATTTAACTCAGTAACTGTTACACATGGGATTAGTTTTGAACTTTAAAATGAAGCTTAACAAAAATTTCACAATAAAAGCCTTGAATATTTTTACATCATGTAATTGCTCTTTTTGGCTTTATTTGACTTTTTCATCCAAAGCACTGTTACACATGGTATTAGTTTGGCCCTTTGAAATGAAGCATACTGAAAATTTCAAAATAAAAGCCTTGAATATTTTTACATGACGTAATTGCTCTTTTTGGCTTTATTTGACTTTTTCATCCAAAGCACTCTTACACGTGGGATTCGTTCGGAACTTTAAAATGAAGCATACTGAAAATTTCAAAATAAAAGCCTTGAATATTTTTACATCAACTACTTGCGTTTTCAGCATTATATAACTGATTTAACCCAATGACTATTACACATGGGATTAAAATAGACTGTTTTGCATGAGCAGCAGATAGATCCTCTATTGCACATGTGTCAAACTCAAGGCCCGCGGGCCACATGTGGCCGGCTACGTCATTTTATGTGGCCCTCTCCCCCCTACCACCGTTTTACAGCCCCATTGATTGACTTAAAATAGGTTTTGAGCACGAATTGACTACAAACTACATATCCCATAATGCCTTCCGATTCTTACCAACCAACATTACGGCTTCTCGCCACTAGAGTGCAGCAGAGTCACCTCAAGCTGATTATTAATTTTCCCAGCGAATAAAACTGAAACATCGACAAGCTAACAAGCTAAAGAGCGAAGTCCCGTGATGTTTCAATCGAGGACTTTTACCGTCTACTGCCCCCTGATTTGATGCCACAGCTTCGACTCCATGCAGCTCGTGTTTTGTCCACGTTTGGAAGCACCTATCTGTGCGAACAGATGTTTTCAATAATGACTTTAAACAAGGCCAAGCACAGATCGCGCATTACTGACGAAAACCTACACGCCGTTTTGCGGATTGCCACAGAATAGAACTAAAACCAGACATCGACGAACTGACCAGGGGAAACATTGGTAAGCACGAACAAACTAAATTTAAATAGAATGAATGTAAAACCAAAACTCAGTATACTGGAATATGCATATAGTTTATTGATTTTGCTTGTGTTTTGTTTATTTACAGAACACAACACAATGAGGATGTGTGTGAGTTGGTGACAGGGTGAAGAGGGATCAGCGTTGTGTTCAAGGACAGGCAACGTCACCTCATTGTTTTGTTCTTATGTGAAATGCATGTTCGTTGCGTAATAAATAACGAAAAAGTTTTGTGAATGAAGTTGAGAGTTAATATCAAAACTTGTTTTTTATTATTTGTCTGCTTATCTTCAAAGCAGACAAAGAATAATTTTCCCAGCGAATAAAACTGAAACATCGACAAGCTAACGAGCTAAAGAGCAAAGTTTAGCTGAGCAGTTTAAAAATACTGAGCATATTTTTAAACTGCTCAGTTTAAAAATACTGTAATTTTTAAACTGAGCAGTAATTTTACATCCATGCAAACTCAAATGTAATATTTAAAACTTGAATACATAAAATCAGTTATTTAACAATATGAGGTGTTGTTTAAAAATAAAAAAGATAGCAATTTCTTTTTATTGCAGAGACATTAGATTCTTAAATTTATGGTATTCTTTAAATGTTGTAATTTTGGTTCATTGTAAACTTTACCTGTAAAAAGTTTGTAGAAATCTTTAACATAAGGTCAATATATATTTTTAAACTGTAATATGTTGTGTGTGTGTGCGTTATTGAAAATTTATATTTGTGACAATCATTAGGTAAATGCTAATGAACTGCCTTCCTGCAGTTTATGAGCATTGAACTGTTACTAAACAGTTCAGTGCAAGGTTCATTAGCGTTAGCATTTTAGCTTCAATAAGCTATTAGCTATTTATTTTACTTTTTAGCAATGTTTAGTATACTGAATGGAGTAAATCAATTACAGAAAATATCCTAGTGATTTCCCACATACTGATGAAAGCAATGACGCTAACATTAGCGTTTCTGCTGATTTTAGCTGATATACTTACTTTATAATACTGAATGGTGCACGTCCGCCTCGCTTAACGTTCTTGCGATTCTCGGCGTGCCACTGATTACGTTGCGGCGTTCTTTAGCGTCGACGCCGATTTGTGGCGTGACGACGCCGGGCCCATGCCCGACGGGCGCGCCTTGGCAGGCCCCGGCTAAATTTCTTCCGAAATTTTCTAGTTGGGGCCTGCCATGCAAAGCAATGGCAGGAACCTATTACTATTGTCGGAGAGAAGCGTCTCTTTAATCTTTATTTTTCTTCCGTAACCGTTAATGCGGCTCGTACCGCTGGGTGCACACCTACAAATGAGGTATCAAAACGTGCAGAAAATTCACGCCATTGGAGCTATTACTTCTGGTGGGATTTGGGCTTAACGTGGCGACATAATTCGCAAAAAACTACGAAAAAAACCCCATTATAACTCAATGGGAAAAATCCTAGAAATACCCTATTTTTGAGGATTTGCTGTGTCGTCACAAATTCACCTAGAAATGCCATTCAAATTTCATTTTGTAGATACGTCTGTGATCTCTTCGAAAGTGAAGACGGCTCGTCGATACCAGTTACGGTTTGTCCACAATTTGCCTCTAAGCGACCCAAACTTTCTCATTTTTGCTCAAATTACAGTGACAGCCGATCTCGGTTCAGATCTGGGCGCAACATTTCTTTCTCTCATCGCTGTAAATGTTCTGAGTGAGGTACAGATATGAATCTCGGGACTATCGCAGAAGACATATTGAACTGTCATACGCTTAAAACGCTTTTCGAATATGTATTACGGTTCCCGAACAAGAAGGATTTGTTTCCAATGCTTTTTGTCAGTAAAACGTGTTTGCTCAAACACACAATTGTGTGTTTGAGAGCTCAGAGCTCAGAGCTCACACCCTGCTGAGACCATTATTTGCCATAGCAACGGATCTCAAGAGGCTATTGGCTGCTGGTTTGGACTACGAATACGCATCGCTGTAGTTCTATCTATAGTGGACCGCTCAGTTGAAACAGAGGTTGACTGAACTGGCCTTTACAACTAATTGCTGCTATGGGCTGTATATAACTGATTTAACTCAGTAACTGTTACACATGGGATTAGTTTTGAACTTTTAAATTAAGCATTTTGAAAATTTCACAATAAAAGCCCTGAATATTTTTACATGACGTAATTGCTCTTTTTTGGCTTTATGTGACTTTTTCATCCAAAGCACTGTTACACGTGGTATTAGTTTGGCCCTCTGAAATGAAGCATACTGAACATTTCAAAATAAAAGCCTTGAATATTTTTACATCAACTACTTGCTTTTTCAGCATTATATAACTGATTTAACTCAGTAACTGTTACACATGGGATTAGTTTGGCCCTTTGAAATGAAGCTTAACAAAAATTTCAAAATAAAAGCCTTGAATATTTTTACATCAGAAAATTGCTCTTTTGAGCTGTATATAACTGATTTAACCCAGCAATTGTTACACATGGGATTAGTGTGGCAATTTAAAATTAAGCTTGATGAAAATTTCAAAATAAAAGCCTTGAATATTTTTACATCAGGTCATTGCTCTTTTTGGCTTTATTTGACTTTTTCATCCAAAGCACTGTTACACATGGTATTAGTTTGGCCCTTTGAAATGAAGCATACTGAAAATTTCAAAATAAAAGCCTTGAATATTTTTACATGACGTAATTGCTCTTTTTGGCTTTATTTGACTTTTTCATCCAAAGCACTGTTACACATGGTATTAGTTTGGCCCTTTGAAATGAAGCATACTGAAAATTTCAAAATAAAAGCCTTGAATATTTTTACATGACGTAATTGCTCTTTTTGGCTTTATTTGACTTTTTCATCCAAAGCACTGTTACACATGGTATTAGTTTGGCCCTTTGAAATGAAGCATACTGAAAATTTCAAAATAAAAGCCTTGAATATTTTTACATGACGTAATTGCTCTTTTTGGCTTTATTTGACTTTTTCATCCAAAGCACTGTTACACATGGTATTAGTTTGGCCCTTTGAAATGAAGCATACTGAAAATTTCAAAATAAAAGCCTTGAATATTTTTACATGACGTAACTGCTCTTTTTGGCTTTATTTGACGTTTTCATCCAAAGCACTGATAAACATAGGATTAGTTTGGCGCTTTGAAATGAAGCTTAACAAACATTTCAAAATAAAAGCCTTGAATATTTTTACATCAGCTACTTGTGTTTTGAGCATTATATAACTATTTTAACCCAATGACTGTTACGCATGGGATTAGTTTGGCCCTTTGAAATGAAGTTTAACAAAACTTCCAAAATAAAAGCCTTGACAACATTTTAAATCATACTGAATGGTGCACGTCCGCCTCGCTTAACGTTCTTGCGGTTCTCCGCGTGCCACTGATTACGTCGCGGCGTTCTTTAGCGTCGACGCCGATTTGTGGCGTGACGACGCCGGGCCCAAGCCCGACGGGCGCGCCTTGGCAGGCCCCGGCTAAATTTCTTCCGAAATTTTCTAGTCTTCTTCTTTATTTTTCTTCCGTCACCGTTAATGCGGCTCATACAGCTGGGTGCACACCTACAAATGAGGTATCAAAACGTGCAGAAAATTCACGCCATTGGAGCTATTATTTTTGGTGGGATTTGGGCTTAACGTGGCGACATAATTCGCAAAAAACTGCGAAAAAAACCCCATTATAAGTCAATGGGAAAAATCCTGGAAATACCCTATTTTTGAGGATTTGCTGTGTCGTCACAAATTCACCTAGAAATGCCATTAAAATTTCATTTTGTAGATACGTCTGTGATCTCTTCGAAAGTGAAGACGGCTCGTCGATACCAGTTACGGTTTGTCCACAATTTGCCTCTAAGCGACCCAAAGTTTCTCATTTTTCCTAAAGTTAGAGTGCGTCTCTGGCTGCTTAGAGTGAGAGATGAAGACAACTTTTTCAACCCAAATCATTTTTGAAATCGCCATCACGCCCACAAATATCGCACGATTAGTATCAAAATCGGTCCTCACATTGATACGCCTGTCTGCTCCGGTAAAATGTTTTCGAAATTTATCTAGACCGTACGGTTTTCTGTCACGGTGCTTCAGAGCAAAGTCATGCGACAGGATTTTCTGAGGCTGTCTGAGGCTTTCTCCCATGTATTTGAATAGAATTTCAGATCTGGGCACAACATTTCTTTCTCTCATCGCTGTAAATGCTCTGAGTGAGGTACAGATATGAATCTCGGGACTATCGCAGAAGACACATTGCCCTCTCATACGCTCGAAACGCTTTTCGAATATGTATTACGGTTCCCGGACAGGAAGGATTTGTTTCCAATGCTTTTTTTCAGTAAAACGTGTTTGCTCAAACACACAATTGTGTGTTTCAGAGCTCAGAGCTCACACCCTGCTGAGACCATTATTTGCCATAGCAACGGATCTCAAGAGGCTATTGGCTGCTGATTAGGACTACAGATACGCATCATTGTAGTTCTATCTATCCTCAGTTGAAACAGATCAGGACTGAACTGGCCTTTAGAACTAATTGCTGCTATGGGCTGTATATAACTGATTTAACTCAGTAACTGTTACACATGGGATTAGTTTTGAACTTTAAAATGAAGCTTAACAAAAATTTCACAATAAAAGCCTTGAATATTTTTACATCAGGTAATTGCGCTTTTTGGCTTTATGTGACTTTTTTATCCAAAGCACTGTTACACAATGGAATAGTTTGGCCCTCTGAAATGAAGCATACTGAAAATTTCAAAATAAAAACCTTGAATATTTTTACATCATGTAATTGCTCTTTTTGGCCGTATATGACTGTTTCATCCAAAGCACTGTTACACATGGGATTAGTTCGGAACTTTAAAATGGAGCATAATAATAATTTCAAAATAAAAGCCTTGAATATTTTTACATCAGGTAATTGCGCTTTTTGGCTTTATGTGACTTTTTTATCCAAAGCACTGTTACACAATGGAATAGTTTGGCCCTCTGAAATGAAGCATACTGAAAATTTCAAAATAAAAGCCTTGAATATTTTTACGTCATGTAATTGCTCTTTTTGGCCGTATATGACTTTTTCATCCAAAGCACTGTTACACATGGGATTTGTTCGGAACTTTAAAATGGAGCATAATAATAATTTCAAAATAAAAGCCTTGAATATTTTTACATCAGGTAATTGCGCTTTTTGGCTTTATGTGACTTTTTCATCCAAAGCACTGTTACACATGGGATTAGTTCGGAACTTTAAAATGGAGCATAATAATAATTTCAAAATAAAAGCCTTGCATATTTTTACATCAGGTAATTGCGCTTTTTGGCTTTATGTGACTTTTTCATCCAAAGCACTGTTACACATGGGATTCGTTCAGAACTTTAAAATGGAGCATACTGAAAATTTCAAAATAAAAGCCTTGAGAATTTTTACATGAGATTATTGCTGTTTTGAGCACTATATAACTGATTTTATCCAATGACTGTTATTCATGGGATTAGGTTGGCCCTTTGAAATGAAGTTTAACAAAACTTCCAAAATAAAAGCCTTGACAAAAATTTTAAATCGTACTGAATGGTGCACGTCCGCCTTACTTAACGTTCTTGCGGTTCTCCGCGTGCCATTGATTATGTTGCGGCGTTCTTTAGCGTCGATGCCGATTTGTGGCGTGACGACGCCGGGCCCAAACCCCACGGGCGCGCCTTGGCAGGCCCCGGCTAAATTTCTTCCGAAATTTTCTAGTTTCTTCCACTGCTATCTGACTGGTCAGTATTCAGGTCTGGAGCATACAATTACCACAAAAGTGAGAGAGAGAATATGTCATATGTGTATTTATTATTATGGATGCGACGATGGGCAGGAAGTCGTGGTGGAGCCGTGGTTGGTGCTCTGTTGATGTCACTTACAGCAACACTTGAGGCCGTGGTTTAATGGACGCAAATAAACACAGATTATTCTTTTTGCCTTAGAGGCAAACAGCCACAAGTTCAATGTAGTTCAGATGGAAACCTAAAATGATGTTACATCTCATCCTCTGTCTGGGTGTTACCATGGCTGTCTCAAATAAACCCAGATATTTGAATTTGTCTTATAGAAATTCATTGCTGACCTAAACATAATGAAAACAGTTAGTTGTAGCTCTGACTCCACTCCGCCTATTCAGATTCACCTGTTTGTGGAGTTTTCTTTGAAATGTGACTCCAGATTATTCACAGATCTCTTTATAGAGCATATCTGAAATATTTGAAAAGAAAGTAGTGCTGGAAAGCCAAAATACCTAGGTACAATGCTACTTAATAACAATACATTATAGTTATTCATCACTCATGCATATGTCATACATGACAACATGAGGTTAACAGGAGCAAAAAGGCTAAGGCAGAGTACTGAAACCAAACAGACTAGACAGAAATCAAAAGTAAAAAACATAACTGCAAACAGCTAAATGGATAAACAACCTGAACAGAGCTCTAAGAAAACCAAAAAATGAGACTTGACAGGGAAACATGATAAGGCTGGAGAAGAGACAGACGAGGCAGCAGCAGAACCAAGATAAAAGGAACAAGTGAAGAACATTAAAACTAAGAAAAGGCATAAACTGCACAAAATGTAAAAACTATTACAACTGTGGAGTAGAATGAGAAACAAAGCAAAGGCAGTATCATGATGCTTTGAGGTACGGAACAACAGACAGGGAAACCAAAATACTTGAACTAGCAGTAAAAAGTAAAACCAAAAATACTGAGGAAACAGAACCAGGAAAATGAAGACTGGAAAAGAATCACTAGAGAAATAGATGAGCAAAGAACCAACTTAAACAAAATAACTAACACAAATAAAACTTGATAATCTAGACACAAAACTGAACACAAACCTACATACAAGAGTAAAGCAAAGTCTTTGAATAACAAACGTATGGAGCTACACTATGAAAAATAAAACTTCATAACAAAAACTCTTAACACCCAGACATCATGACAGTAAGCCTGAAGGGTTCCAGGTCAAGTCAAGTGCAAACTTTGAGTGACTTGAATCTGACTCCAGTCCACACCAGAACAATTCTGCATTAAAAATGTTTTGATCTTATGTAATATTTGAATTTTTAGTTTTCATTAGGTGTTAACCAGAATCATCTGAATAAATAGAAATAAATAGTTCATCTGCATCACTCTTTGAGCAACGAATTAGTTTTACTGTTTGAATTGAATTCTCATCGACTGAGATGCTTCTGCAAATCAAACAGCATATTTCCAGGTCTGTAAAGTTCTCCGGGTTTATATTTCCAGGCCATCGCACGAGAGAACAAGGAACAGCTTCCTGTTGAAATCCAGCCTTCTACTGTTCCCAACGACAAAATCCTCAAGTAAGTCTGACCTCAGCAACACACTGGTGGAGGATGGAAGCTGGAAACCATCGGACTTCAGGAGGTCTGCTGTGATACCAAGGCTTCAGCCGCAGATCTTTTAAGTTGATCTGCCTTTGATTCCAGAGTCTTCACTCAAATGTCTCAAGTAAGACACAACCTGACACATCCTCGCTTTATTCTGGTGGAGGAAGAGGATGAGGCTGACATCATTTGGAATTATGATCACATCAAAGACTACAGGTTAGCACCACACATCCTGGTCAGAGCTATGGAGGAGAAGAGAGTCATCAGGCCCAACTTAAGCAAACAGAAAATGTTTGGAATATCGGATTGCAGTTTAAAGGTAATCTCAGTAAATTAGAATATGTATTATTATCAGTTATAGAAACTGTTGAATGCAGATGCTGCCTCTTGGTAATTAGATGAACCTAGCAGCAAAACATTTTGTTGTTTCATTCCAGTTCTGTTTATTTATTTAGCAACCTAATCACAGAAATTGTTGTCAGAAGTCAAAAAGCCCATTCAATTATCATAGTAATAATAATCTATATTGTTCACAGATGTGGAACTCTGCCTTTGGCTTCACATGGTGACTAAAATATTTACAATACATAATAAAAAAGATCGCAACAAGCTCACAAACCAGCAGCCACAACGTCACATGTGACTCTTGGTGAGGAACCTTGTTGCCTTTGGTATAAATGAGTTGTTCTTACTGACTTCCAGAGCGAAGCGAATTGAGCCACCCACAATTCATTGGCCTTTAGTTTTGTTTGCCTTTGGTATAAGCCTCCCAGCATCCTCAGCTCATACTGGTGATTCTGGACTGTCTATTTTTGTCATTCAGACACTGGTGTCCCTAGCAGGTGCACATTCAATGAGATTTTTATACACAGTATCTAAAATCTTTTTGTTGCATGAATTAATTTTCCTGATTAAATACATATGCTATGTAACTTTTTTATGTACAGACATATAGTCAATTCATGCAGTCAAGTTCAGTTTATTATTCAAATTGGTGAAGTTTTTCGTCTATGGAAACCTAGAAAATTGCATTTAGTCACTCATTTTGCAGCAATCTCTCCTACTGAGCGTACCTGTAGCGATAATGGAGCGTGAGAGGCCGTCTATCACGACCAACACACAAAACAACGGCGCTCCTATCCAGGGTACCTTCTGTGTCAAAGACAAAGTAAAGAGTTTATGGCAGTAGTAGTAAACCCAGGCCTGGAGGGCCAGTGTCCTGTAGGTGTGTCTCTACTTCAACACACTTGAGTCAAATAGTGAGGTCATTAGCAAGACTCTGGAGAACCTCACTGCACTGAGAAGGTGATTCAGTTATTTGATTGAAGTGTGTAGGACCAGGGAGACATGCAACAAGAGTTGCAGGACAGCGGCCATTGAGGGCCAGGATTGATCTAGACCCAGTTAAACACATGAGCTCTGAGCCAGTTACATAATTTGTGCCATGAAAAGCAGATCCAGTTACAGTCAGAGGCAGACATGACTCATTGTTGGGATAATTACTCATCAGCAGACGAGCATGATTTAGGAAGCAGCAGAAAATAACATTTTCAATTCGATTTTATTTCAAATATGTAATGAACAGAAATAAACACAATTAACTCCACACTCGATACCCAAATGACACAGAGCAACGCCAAAATGGAACAATAAAAAATAATCAAACCAAACTAGTGTAGCTTACATATTTGAAAAGGAGTGGGAAGAAGAATTTATTTAATCTCGCCCCCTCTGCAAAACTTACTAACAATTTGCTTCTCTCTTCCTTATTTAAAATTATAATAACTTCAAAGGACTTAAACAATTATCTTAACATCACGGATAAGTTGGATTTGGGTTTGAGCAGAACTTGTGTGGGTGTGCGTGTGTGGTAGGAAGCTGAGTGAAGAGCGGCCTCATGTCATGCTGAACCAGTTCCCCTGTGAGAGCTTAGTGACAGTGAAGGACTGCCTGGCTGCCATGGGCCGCAGGCTGAAAGGCGGTCCCACATCTGACTGGCTTCCAGAGACCTTCAACCTCCAGACGGAGCTTCCACACTTCATCAAACATTATCAGCTGAGACGACTCAGGTTGGATCCTGTTTTTTACTCAGCAGTATCACGGCTTTGTTTTCTAAATCAGCTTGACGTTTGAAAATCTTGTGGCATCGTCACAACCTGCTGCTTAACCTTGTTGTCATACAGACTCAGATGGGAACCTTAAAATACCTCTTACTGGTTTTCAGGGGAGAAGACAACTACTGGATCTGTAAGCCGTGGAACTTGGCCCGGGGTCTGGACACACACATCACCAGTAATCTGAACTTCATCATCAGACAGAGAGAGAGCACACCAAAGGTACCAGCACACTCGTCAGTCTGAGATGAAACCCAAACGTGAAAACCAGACTGTCTGAATTTAACCCCTTAACTGTCAACCCTCAAAACACTTACATGTTAATCAATGAAGATACAGGTGTCATCATTACAGCTACGGGGTTAATATCTGATCTAGAATTTTAATTGAAGTCTATAAAAAAGATGAGTCTTTGACATCATTGGGCAGCTAACATCTCTGCAGACCCCACGCATCCTGGAGCCTCATGTATAAAGTGTCCAAAAAAATGTGAGGCGCCATATTTTAAATACAAGTCGACATGTATAAAAATAAACATGATGTGAAAGTTTGCATAAATATACACAAACTTTTGACCTGCCTTGAAAATATGCAGCAGCCATGCAAAGCTTTTCTCTGCGCAATAACAAACTACTAAAGGTCAAAACTCACCTACATACACTGATACCTGACTGCATTCAGAGTTATTTAACCCTGAAATGCACTGAAAAAGAAAATGCGGGTTAGGGTTAGGGAAAATGCAATTAACTCCAAACAGTTGGGGTGGATGATTTTAAGGTGAACAAGGTGTAGATAATCACACATACACAAATAGCTGTGCAAAGGTGCTGCGTAATTGTGGAAGGCTTTCGCTCTGATGGAGAAGATTGCCAATGGAAGGAATCAGAGGGAATTGGAGTTTTTATTTTTATAAGGTGAACTCATGTACCCTGAAATGCACCTTTTTATATAAAATATATAATTATTATGAGTCGAACTACGTGCTCCATTTCCTGCAAATTAGGATGTATTAAGGAAAGGTGCCTAGGCATGTGTGTTGTGCATTGTTTTATATGTCAGAATTTTTTTGTGTGCCTCACTTTTCTAGATTTGTCCCTACACCAACTTTTAGTGTGAAAGCTGCACATTCTGATATGTGAGGCCCCTGGTCACAGACTGGTTAGACTTTTAGCTTCAGATTGGCGAGACCAGGAGATATTTTGATTATATAGAACAAAACATGACAACTGAAAACAGATACAATGGAAATAAAAACACAGACAAACCAACCCATACATAAATTGGATCATGATGTCTCTGTAAACAAAACTGCATCGAGCTCATTTTAATTCATCATGCTATTAATTGCTAAAAGCCTGCCACAATTTTGTTGTTTCACTTTAAAACAAATTTTACTGAAGATAATTTTACTGCATCCATTACTTATGAATCTGAACAGAGTTTCTATGATGTTTTGTTTCCTGGGGCATCAATATGATGTTACACAGAGGCCCACTTCCCTACTGGCCTCAGGGTGTCTGCGTGTGTGTATGTGTGTGTTCTCCTCAGGTGGTGTGTAAGTACCTGCATGATCCGGTGCTGTTCAGCAGAGAAGTAGGAATGGTAAAGTTTGACATTCGCTACATGCTGATGCTGCGCTCGGTGCAGCCACTGCGTCTCTTTGTCTACGATGTCTTCTGGCTGCGCTTTGCCAACAAGTGAGGAATGTTTTCCATCAGGATGGAGAAACGGAATGGATCCCCTTCCCTACTCATTTGGCAGCAGAATGAACCTTTGTTCTGTTGTTTAGGCCCTTCTCTTTGGATCATTTCGATGACTACCAGAAACACTTCACTGTTATGAACTATGCAGAAGGAGTGCAGCTTAAACAGGTACATGCTTTACTTTTGGAATCCTTCTGCAAAATGTTGACTGTTGGTTATTTCTAATTTTATGACGATGGAATTTCATTTGAACACTCCAGCAGCTCTTTTGTTTCACACCTCAGTAGATTTGAATATCATAATTTCAGCAACTGGATTCAAAAAGTGAAGCTAATATTACTCTATATAGATTCATTCCACATTTCATTCAGCATCTACTTACAGTGGCTCACTCTCTCTGTGGAAGCTGTGTGTGTTTTATTGATCAAAAACAGATTTTAGGTTTTTATTAGCTAATCATTAATAGAAACACACAAGTTTCACTTTTTGAATTAATTTAATGAAATAAATGATTTTTTCACTGATCTTTTTGGTTTATTGAGATGCAGGTCTGAATGAATTTCTGTCCTCTCTTTTGGAATCATTGCAGGTTCACTATGATGAGTTCATCCCCATGTTTGAGCAACAGTACCCTCAGTATCCATGGAAAGACGTGGAAGTAAGCCTGAATACATGGACCAACTCATTTCCCCTTTTTGGTGATAAAATATTTAGCTTCAATTAATTTGGTTTAATTAATGCAGCAAATATTTAGCATGAGTACTTCTTAGGACACATACAGCTTCACCTCAAGTAAATGTAACTCACAATATCCGTCTATGAATCTAAATTATGAAATATTGGGAATATAGGCCTATTCTTTTGTTGGGAAAATTCTGAAACCACTTGGGTGACTTTTTTCAATATTTATTGTTAGATAAAATTATACTGTTTTGGGGGGAACATTTTACAAGCATATCATATTTCTTTCACCTGATGTTAGCTTGAAAACATCATTCAGTTTTCCTTCTGCATGTAGAGGGTATAAAGATCATGTTTAGTCTTAACCGCACTGACTGTACAGAGTGAAATAGAGAGGCTGAAGACTTCTGAATAAAGAACTAAATGACACAAACAGGTTTCTGTAGAAAAGGTTTACACTTTTAGGTATTTCCTCAACACAACTGCATAATTCAGAAAGCATTACATGTAAAGCTGCTAGTTTTCCTGCCATGTGACATTTTGAATGTTACTGCATCTTGATTTGAATCTGACATTGTGGTTTCCACTAAACTGAAGTAGAAGTTCAAGAGTGATGTAAGTTGTGGAAGTTTTTACTAAAAATGACTTCAAAGCAAAGGACTGGTAGTAGTTATACTTCAATTCAATTTGTCACAGTACACATGTACAATGCGATTAAAAGTCACCTCCAACAGTGTGAACAATGTAGGAAATGTATACAATATAACCGTAAATATGGTGATATTTGCATTTACAATATTAATCAGTTAGATTTATATATACATACACATATAACATGTTTTTGTGGGGTGGGTAATTTCTGATGCACATCTTCTCAAGGGTTGACATCATTTTGTTTGAAAGTGAAGGTGAGCTTGCATCTGCAGACTTCGCCTGAGAAACCTGCACTGATTTGGCACCATCTGTCTTTTCAAACAATCCAGCATAGTTGTAGGATTTGGTTTTGCCTGCAAAGTTCAAAATGGCAAAATCCCCAGCTACAGATTCATGTCACCATATCATTATCATTGTGATTCTGGACATCTGAAGTCTCGATCAGTGATCTCTTTTTTGTTACAGGAATTTAGCATTTATTATTATTTTTTGGTTTGGACCAAAACCCCGCTCTTCTTATTTTCATTCCTTTTCTTTTCTTTCATTTTCTCTATCATGTGTTCTCCTGATCTTCTTCTGCTTCCGCGATGATTGCCCATGGTGCTTTTTTCTGAGCTATTGTATAGTACAGTACACAACTGCTGTCTTTAATGTAGTTTAACTGGATTATTTGAGGGTCATTTTCTTTTGCCTTTCATTCTTTTTCTTTTCAGCCATTTGATCTTTTTCTTTTTATACATTCTCTAGCTCCGTTTTCATAGATGTGTCAGATATGATTTTTCATTTTGCTTTCATTCTCCTCTTTGTGTCTGACTGACTCTTCAAGAATGTGATTAAATGACCAATTTCTCCATAAGTCGCCCCACTCCTCTTCACTTCGTCATAATAATATTTGTCAATTCAGTCATTAACCAATCAATCACAGTCAATTAAGTGCAAAGCCTTCTATTTATTAGATTATTTTTTTTAGGATGCACAATATATCAGGACCAACATTGGTATTGGATGATATTAGTCATTTGAGTTAGACTGGGGTGTCTGGTCATGTCATGTTTCTTTGGTTATGTAACAGTGATGGTGATGCAGCAAAGGATTGTGGTGAGTTTAACTGAATTGGTGAAGCATTGGTGAAATCAGTGGTGTGGTATTTTTTTTAAGGTATCGAAAGTGTAGTGAAATAATTATGATATTGGTAGATATCAGGTATTTGCCAAACAGAAATATTACATTGGATATTGATGTCAGCCCAAATTTTCATATCAGTGCATCCCTAGTTTTTTGTTGCGTCATACCAATGAAAAAGATTTGTTTGAATTTACTCAAATAACTGCAACTGGTGTAAATTTGAATCTGTTGGAACTTGGATTGTTTGGAAATGGACTTCAACAAAAGGGGACATACTTTTTTCTCCAGTAGTACCCTGGGAATTTAGTTGCTCAGAGTTGCCAATTATCTTTGTAGTTCTTGTTTTGCTGACATGATGTTGGTGTAGGAGTCGGAAAGGAACACTACGGTCAGTTTAGCACCTGCTTCAAACCAACATACATGGACATAAATGTGATTTTTACTGGCCTGTCACTTGTCTTGTGGTTAATAACACATGTCAAGATTGTTGAAGATCTAAAGATCCATGTGGCAAAGTGCAAACAATTCAGCATCTTAGAACAAGCAGACATCATAGCTACAGTATTTCCCTTATAATCAAACAAATACATCCGGGCTTGCTCATGACTGTTCTAATGAAGACCTTCCTGTTTCCATTTGCTTCTCTTTCAGGCAGACTTATTTAAGGCTTTCAAGGAATTCTTCCAAGCCGCTTCATCTCGGCCAGCACCATATGGAATCTGTCCATATCAGTCATCCCGGGCCATCTATGCTGTGGATCTCATGTTGAAGTGGTGTCAAGGGCAAAATGGTAATCTTTAAAGCTCCACTATCATCACTATCACTTTTTGCATGTTTCTGTATTTCCATTTGAATATCTCCTACTTCTAGAAACAGTCCAAGAACAACAACAACAAGACAAAAATACACCTAGCTTTTTTGGGGGTTGGGAATATGTAAATTTTGTGCTAGTTTGTGCAAAACAGCCTGTTTCAAAGACTTCTACATTGTTGGTCATATTCTCCCAGTCACAGAGAACAGAGCTTCATTTTATTTTTGCTTGCAATGTCCCTGCAATCTTGCCAAAGAAAGTTGTAGTTTGAGCTGATCCGTTTAGGAAGGAGGTCTTTAATCACACCAACAGAGCAGGACTTGCCTAAATACATGCACTGAAGGAAGGTTATGATCCTACTGTTAGTCACAAATCTGCAAATGTAAGTATAATAAAATATTGTGTGCTTTGAATTGTTATTCAGCACGAACATGGTTTGACATTAGCACAAGCTAACACTGAACGATAGTCTCTGCTAGTCCCATGTCTCACTCTGTTACCCACAATATCTGTGCATTTACTGTCAAAAGTGAGGATCTACATTGAGAACTGATCAGGTGAAATCTCAGTATTTGAGAATGATTTTGTGTATTAAATGTAATGGACATGTTTTGTATAGGCCACAAACATATCCCAGCTTGTTCCAGGGAACATGATAGTTAAAGTTAGTGTTTGCATTGTACAATATAAAATAACAGTTATGATTAAGACTATAATGGGAAGCTTCTGCTGTAAAAGGTTTGTGCTTGATCCTGCTGCTCGGCACAGTGGGCTGTTGTAAACGGAATATTTTATTAATCGAGTAATCTTGCGATTATTCTTACGATTAATCGAGTCATCGGATTTAAAAAATGATTAAATAAAATACTGGTAAATCTAACATAACAGCAGTGTTACTATCAAATACCAATATCAGTCCAATTGTTCATATTTGAACTTCCCTAACAAGTTTAAGAAATTAACCTGTAACAATAATAGCTCACTTTCTAAGTTAACCTGAAGAAAAGTTATACAAAAATCTGAAATTATATTCAGTTTAATAATAAAGAAGCAGGCTCACAAATACGCTTATATATTTTTTTTTAAAAACAACTTTTTGTTTATGTATTCATCTCCAGTCAATTTAATAGATGAACTCTCACCTTACCCCAAACATTTATAGCTTTTCTGTTCATGTTAGCAATGGAATTTGGCTCCTTAGTTCGTCACAGAAATTCATCTACCAGCTCTGTACCACTATAATGCGTTCCGCCACCCTTTTGTTGAGACCGGGACCGGTTCATCCGTAAAGCTATAGTTACATTATAAGTATCAACTACACAACAGCCACCCGCAGTGTTCAGTCTATCCGCTCACCTGTATAAATACACCTGCAGCGCTCTTCCCTGCCGTTCCCTCTGAACCGCCACCAAGCAGCAGCTCCGGGAGGAGAAAAGCTGCCGTACTCCAAGCATCGCGCCAGTTATTTTAAGGATGCTTATTGGCCCCCCGAAAAACAATAAAACCCTGGACATTATCATGAATCAATAAAATCCTCCCAGGGTGAACTTGAAAATGCTGCTAACACTTAGCTTTCATCAACAACTCAGGCAGAAGTGAGAGCGCTGTGCAACACTAATATTGACCCGGCTGGAACACGGTGTGCTAAATAATAAAGCATAAATTAACAGATACATTTTCCTCAAGGAATTTTAATAATCGAGGTACTTGAATCACTCGAGGAATCGTTTCGGCCCTAGATTGGACTTTCGGTATTACAATAATTCTTGACTTGTATGGATTTATAACATTGTTGCACATCTATTTTGATCATAATCACTGCTCCAAAACTCTTAAATGTTATTGCTGGGAAAAATCATTTGGAGTCCCACTGTTTGATGATCCCTCCTGTACAGCTGGTTAAAATATCAGAAGGTTATTGATTTACTAACGCACCTTGTTTACCATTGATATGTTTTGTGTTGCTTTTACATTCTTCATTTTTATGTACAATTTTAATAACAGTATAAATGTTCTTCTTGGTTCAGGTGAGCGGCTCATGCAGCCTCAGATCCTGGAGTTGAACTTTAGCCCTGACTGTGCCCGGGCCTGCCTCTACCATCATGACTTCTACAACCACATGTTCCAGACTCTGTTCCTGGATCAGCCTGAGAACTGTCCAGTCACTCAGATAGTGTGAACAAAGCTTCACTACAGATGACTCTTTATGGTTTAGGCTTTTATCAGCTTTTTCAGTATTAAACTGGCTGATGTGTTTCACTGCAACATATTTTGTCCAATCAATTATAAGGTAAACGACCTGCTCAGAAAGTAGGGGTGTCCATGTTTTTTGTTTTCAAATAGGAAATCTGACCCTGGTAGATGACAAATGGCACACATCTACCGACTGAATTTAATAAAAACAGGAAAATAAATATATAAGCAATTAATACAGCTGTATTATAAGAAAATTGAGGTGTTTGGGAACAACAGCATCTCAGCCACGAAATATTAGGCCGCGTAAACTGACAGAGTGGGGTCAGTGGATGCTGAAGATCATAGTGTGAAGAGGTCACCAACTTTCTGCAGTAAATTGCTCCAGTACTTCATATGCCCTTCAGATTAGCTCAAGAACAGTGTGCAGAGAGCTTCATGGAATAGGTTTTCATGGTGACCAATTGCATCCGAGCCATACATCACCAAGTACAATGCGAAACATTGGATGCAGTGGTGTAAAACACGCCGCCATACAGTGGGGGCGCATTCTCTGGAGTGACGAATCGCGCTTCTCCATCTGGCAATCTGATGGCAGATTCTGGTGTGGATGGCCAATCAAGTTCATCCACCTGGTTGGTGCAACCCAATAAAACACCTTTGGGATGAATTAGAGCAGAGACTGAGAGCCAGGCCTACTTGTCCAACATCAGTATGTGACCTCACAAATGCACTTCTGGAAGAATGGTCAAAAATCCCCATGAACACATTCCTAAAGCTTGTGGACAGCCATCTCAGAAGAGTAGAAGCTGTTCTAGCTGCAAAGGATGGACCAATGTCATACAGAACCCTATGGATTAGGAATGGGATGCTACTTAAGCTTATATGTGAGTCAAGGCAGGTGAGTGAATACTTTTGGTATTATAGTGTATTTTACCACCATCAAAGAACACATTATTAAAGTGACTCAATAAGTCCAATGTCCAGACCTCTTCTAAACTTTTTCATGCTCAATTTATTAGTAATCCTTTACTAATGCAGTTAACTTACAGCATAATTTGGCTGCAGCAATCAGGGGATGATGCTAAATCAAATGATTATAATAAAAAATCATCTCAATCTAAGAACACATCTCCCTAACTCTGAAACTGAATTTGAGAGACTGTGCATGGAATGTGAACCCCAATACAGGCCTGATGGAGAATGAGACCCAACAAAGTGTGTGGAAGGCAGGAGGCAGTCCCTTTTAACCAATTGATGATTGATATCCTTGCTGGCCAGTGAGACTTTGCCTTGAACATTGGGGCCCCCAGGCCTCAACAGATGGTTGAGCTCCAGTTTATAACTGCAGTCTTTAGTCATTCCTGGGTTGTTTCCTCACACACAGAATAACCCTCTGCTGACCCTGCAAAACGTGGCAAAAAAAAAATGCATAAGAATGTCATACTGAGAACCTAATACACCATTCACATGGTAGTGGCAGCATCATGATGTGGTATGGTGGGGCGCTAGACTAACTTTTTGCACTGGTGCATCTAACTTTTTCTTCTTAGATTCACTAGCACAAAAGTTATGTGCACCCAAATTTCTGACCATGCTGCAGTTTTAAAGTTCCTTTAAAAAAAAAACACTATAATATTAAGGTAATATTGACCTGCAAATGATTAATGGTTTTCTTCATCAAGAACAGCTAAACTGATCACAGTTGATTGAAGTTGGTTGGATGTAATGGAGGACAATCCTGGAGAAAACCTGTTTGAGGCTGCAGAAGACCTGAGTCTGGGGTGGAGGTTTGCCTTTCAGCAGGTCAACCAACCTAAACACACAGCCATGCTGTAAATCATTTTGGTGTCATGGTTCAAATATGAAGTCTGACCTATTGGGTTAGATCAAAAATGGGTTACATTTAAGGATAGTCCTGTATTCCTGTGTGGTTCAGTCTAATTCCATGCCTAATCCTACTGAGAAACTGTTACAAGGCTTTAAAAAAATCCACAGTCCACAGATGCTGCCCATATCACTAGACTAAACGTGTGCAACTTTCCAAAGAAGAATCAAAACTTTTGAATACAAATGCAAAATAAAGCATAATTTCTACTTCATAATTGTAACCTCTGTTATATGTTATATAAATTATAATAAAGTCAAAATTTGTAGCAGTTGTACTTGCATCATGACAAAATTGAAAATTTCAAGCAATCTGAACACTTTTGTGTATGGGGTGTGCATGCGTGTGTATGTTGGGTGCTGAATTTGCTAGGAGTTTGCATTTTCTCAACATGGATTCCCTTGAGGTTCTCTAATTATAGATGGCCACAACCTCCACCAGCAACCCTGCACAAATAAGCAATATAACCTGTAAGATTCATTAGACATGAGATAAATTTAACAAACTACCAGAATTCCAAACAATGGGATCTCTGCTGTTTAAATATATGAAGAGAGAGCTTATTGACTTATATTTAGTTGTCTACACGTACTTTTGAGGCATTAATGGAATTCCATATATATATCTTAGAAAATAACTAGACCGTAAAATACTCGTTGCTACATTGGTAGCCACGCCTTCCCATGACACCGCCAATCAGAGTTGACGCTGGGGTTATATAAACCCATCGGTCCAACGGTTAAGGTTTGCCCCTCCCACTATGATTTCAGAGTAATGCTATGTCAGAGTTGGGGGACGTTAGGAGAGCTCGTGTGAGTTGAAGGGAAGGGCAGTGGAAGTCGCGTGACCTCAGTCTAACTTATGTTTGTGGATTTGCCCGGCGTGCATTTTGGAAAACCTTGCTCGAAGTTCATTAGCGGAAAAAACAGGAAGTAACTTTCAAGTTGTGAACAACTGTACGCCTTCAGTAGGAACCAGCAGAACGAGTAAGTGCTTTGTCTTTTTTTTGTTCAGACCACCGAGGCATTTAGAGCTGTACACGGAAATGAAGTCATTCTGCTGTACGGACCTGAAAATGATTAAACCCCGGTTTACTTAACAGAACTAATTCGGAAACGGTTTGCGTCACAGCATTAATGTTAATGTTTTCTTCACCAGCGTTAGATATTAGAATTTCCATCTGCAAAAGTTTCTTACGTTAGGGGAGCTAGCGGGCTCCTGCCTGTTTATAGTGTTTACTCTGATGGTTCATCTGCTAGAAAGCTAAAACCAACATGGTGCCCCATATCACAAAATTGGCCGGGGCTGGGGGTCGAGCAATTTTGCCCCCGGCCAGTCTCAATTAAAACAAAATGACAGTCGCAATACTCTTCCACAAATAAAACAATTATGTTAAGTGTGATATATGTTCAAAGGACCCTCATGTGAAAGCAATTTAAGACTGATCGTCACAATGCCAAGTTGGAAACAGGCCCATTTTGTCGTTTTTGATTAATTGAAGGTTTAATTGTAAGCAACCATTACTTAAGCTCAGTCAAAAAATTGAAAAATCTGGTTTTGTCTTCAAAAATTCTCTTTTAATTTGCATAAATTAATATGAAATCTATTTTTAACAATTAACACATTGATAAACAATCATCTGATTCCTTTTTGCCACTTTCTTGAAACATTTTCCCAATAAAACTTAAAACTTATTGATATTTTTGAGTCAAAATGGTTACCAAATATTACCAAAATATTTCAGAATGAGGACACATTCAGAACAAATCAGTGATAGACTCTGGGCAAAGGTTACAACAGGTATAGCTAGTGGCAATGCTAGAATTGAACTTCTTTTAGGTAGATTCTGTGTATGGGTTTAAAGGACTCTTCTTTTACTTAGTGAGAAGAAAGTGATTTTGGGAGCAACAAGGTAAAATTCCAAGACATATTAACTCGAAAGTGATTCTAATATGGTACAACAGCGGGAATATAATTCACCTCCTGGAAAAGGCATCAGTTTCTTATTGTTATAAAAAAAGAGGGTGGAGATATATTTTCCAACAGGAAAATGTATGAAAGAAAGAATGGAAAATTGATAACCAAGTCTTAGCATCTGTCTGAATAACATGCAAATCGCTGTAGAAATGGCACTAAAAACTTTTGCATATTCTGCAGATGAAATGGGAATATTACATTTAGAGAGAAATTCCTCATAGCTCAGCAACATAAGACATGAGATTTTTGTCATTATGTTTCTAGAATATAATGAAATTGGAGTGGTACCCTCAGCAATTAAAAAGACAAAGTCTTAATCAGTCCTTAGGGTGTAGCATAAGGGTGTGGCGTGTCTGCAGGGGGGCAAAGAAGATGGAAAGTGGACAGATTAATCACAGCTCTTGGTGGACCAGAGGAAGCTGTTCTTTAGCCACGTGGTTGTTGAGGTACAAACAGTTTGTCCTGGGTGGGTGGGATCAGCGGCAATACAACTGGACTTTCTATGCAGTCTGCCAGTATACATTAGGTCCAGATTCGGTAACTGACTCCCCACGATCCACTGGGCAGTTTTCACCACCAAGACTAAGTCCTTTTTGTCCTGGATTGTGCAGTTGCCAAACCACAATCATACTGAGGCAGAGGATGCTCCCAATCACGGCTCTGTAGAAGTTCTTAAGCAACTGAGCAGGAAGTCCACCCCTTTTCAATTTCCTGAGGAAAAAAGTCTTTGTTGACCCTTCCTTGTCAGAAAGAGGTGTTCAGTGACCAGGTCAGGTCCGAGGTGATGTGGATTCCCAGAAATTTGATGTTGCCTGCGCACTCCACTTCCTCCCCTTGAATTCTAATAGGTGGGTGCACTGTCCTTCTGTAGTCCAGTACTGTTACTGTCACACTGATTATCACTGGCTGAATCATTGGAGATGGGACAACTACTTAGTTTAGCTTCAGTGAGCCACTGTTGGAGTAGATGGCAAAAACTCTTTTAAACCCAGGCAAGAAGCTAGGAATGTATAGATCTGTGCATTTAGGACTGTGTTTCTACATTTAATCTTTAATTGGCTGTGTCTTTTTATTTCTCCAGATAAGTCAAGTGCTTCCTAGAAATGTGGGCGTTCCTTCGGCCAAAAGATGATTCATGATCCTCTGTGAAATTACATGCCGCTATAACCAAGGAATGACATTTTGTCAATATGTACTGAAGATTACAGTGACTTGTTGTTCTACTTGGAATCAACTGGACTGGGCACAATCATAACAGATAATCTCAGGAACCAAAGACCTACCAATTTCACTGAAGACCAAAGCAAGCACTACATTCCTTGACTCAAACCATGGAGAGCCTTACTCTTTAAAATAAGGATCAGAGCCAGAATTTCCATTTCACAACTTTGCAATTTGGATGCCTCCCAGAGAAAACAGACCCTACATGTATGGTGGATAAGAAGGGACAAACTAACGAATGCTCAGCTGAATGGGCCTTCGGTCTTTGGTGTGTTTTAGTGTCCTTAAGGAAGAAGTACTTGGAGGCTCAACAAAGGATCCCTTGAACAATTTAGTGATGGAGTCTCCCCATTCAGACCAGTAATAATTTCACACCATTGTTTTATTTTTTCTAAGAAAAGTTCTGGAAGATTCTCAAAGCTTCCATCAGACAATGTTCTTACATTCACCTCTTCATTGTCAACCATCCACTGTCAGTGTCTTAACAGACAATATACTGACAAATGACCAAATATGTGAATGGATTGCTTCCATGGTTTCAGAATTTAGGTATGCAAGAGAACAAGGTGTGTTCACCAGCAGAACCTCTGAGCAACACGACTCTGAAACCAGCACATCACCTCCCAACTTGGTAGTCACCTCCCCCCAGGCCTCCACCTCTGATAAAGACGATGAGCACAAGCAAAATTTTAATCTGACTTTTTCTCAGCTGGGTTCTGTCACAGTTGGTCAGTCACCTGAAGAAGACGGTTTAAGGACAACTACAAAATCAAGTTCTGAGAAGAAAGGTGAGCAGGCTGGTGAACCAGATGACAATCATACATGTGACCTTTAACCTCCAGAGGTGTCTTTGGAAGAAAGATGGCATTTTTCCTGGGAATAGACTAAAGTAAGGGTGCATCAATAAATCAATCCCAATTTTCTTAATTTTAGGATATCAGCCAATATTTTCATGTACAACCAATCTTGTCTACCTCTGAAAAGGCCTGAAAATCAGCCAGTGAGCCTCTATTGCCCTGCTGTGAGAGGTGGCAGACTGATGACTTGCCCACCAGGCCACGTCGGCACTGCACAGTTAACAAGTTTCAGCAACTTTTCAGACAAAACAAATCTGTATCAGCCAAAATCAGAATTGGAAGATTAGGCTTTTTGATATTGATTGCCCAAAACACTGCAATTGGTGCACTCTACTAACAATGATTTTCTAAGCTAATAACAATAGAAAACGTTTGACCCAAAATGTTATGAAGCTGTACAATTTCTCAAAAAAATGTTTTCTTTTTCCCAAAACATTACATAAACTTGAGCAGATAAAACAGAAAAAAAATCACAATATTTTTGATGGATGTAAAATAAACTGTGACCCCCCCCTCCAGAGTCATTTCAACTAGCTGACTTTTGACCTGTAAAGTGGAAAAGTTTCACACAACTGATCTAAATCTTTGTTTGTATTAAAACATAGTGCTTATGCCATTCTTCCCTTATACAATGAGCAAGTTAGAATTATGTGTAATATGACATCAGCAGGGATTTTTTTTCTCCACATTTGAACCTGGAGAGATCTTCACTTTGGTGATGGTGTAATTTACAAGAGGGAAAAGGCATCACAAGTGGTCAATTGGCAGTAGGAGTGCACCAGTTTTTCTGGCCGATAACCAAACTTTAAAAAGACTGACCTGCCGATTCCGATTTTGGCCGATACCATTTATTTATTTTTTTGTCTGAATTGTCACTAAAAGTGTCGAGAAAGTCAATTGGCAATAGTGGGGTGAGTATTGTTAACTGCAAATGTGCAGACATGACCTGGTGAGCAGGTCTGCCAGTCAAACCTTTCACAGCAGAGCAAAAGACAACAGCAGTTGATTTTTAGACCTTTAGGGTAGATGAGATCAGGGATAAGATCGGCTTCACATGAAGAATCGTCCGATCACCGTTCTCCCAAAATTAAGGAAATCAATGCCGATGAATTGGTGCACCCCTACTTTCCAGATATGTTTATGGAGTAATGATGGATTTTAACGGAAAATGACATAACTGCACAAATGTTTATTCATTGTTCTGGAAAATGTACAGTTTATTCAAGAGTCAACTAACAATTATTCCATAGTGTGTAGGTAACATTTTTTTTTATCTTTGAACTCCTACAGAACATTCACAGATCCTGTCAGAAGTCTCCAGCACCCATGAGAAGAAGGATGAACAGAGTTCTGTCATTAACACTACCATTGATGACTTTAGCAGTGATGAACTGACAAAGGAGTCCGATCGAACAGTGACTGGCAATTCATCAGATAAAGACTCCATGTTTCGGTTAGATGGCAGCAAGACTTTAGATGACAAAGACGGAAAAAGTGAAGTTTGTCAGCAGCAAAAGGGGTATGAAATCAAAGAGTGGAGAGTAGTAGTTGCCTCGAGGTCAAGTACAACCAAAGAAGAGTCCAGGAAAGCTGGTAAAACTCAAACTGATGGAGCAAGCTCATTGGGTTCACGCCAACAGAACTCAACCAATGTATTGGACAAAAGGCTCCAACAAACCAAACCTAACCATCCAGCACAAAGCAACACAGATGGAACACCAAATTTTCAAATTCTAACTGATCCCCAGTATGATAATATTTCAGATGTGGAAGAGCCCTTAGGGTTGACTGCCAGATTTCTGAGGGTAGAGCAATATGAAGACATAAGTGAAGATGAGAATCAGGGCAGTGGAAAACGAGCTGGGAAGATGGGCTCTACCCCACCTGTTGTATCTGAGGCCTGCAGTAAAACATTAGAAAATGTGCAGATTTACGATTCCCCCAATACACCCACACTCGATGAAATAACAGATGTCCATTCTCTGCATTCTGTTGAAAATGCTGATGAGTCAGAACATAACTTGTGTATTGATAGAGATCATGGAGGGCAGACAAGCCACTTCTATGAGGAATTTAGCGATGAGTCTGATGAGGAGAGTGAGGTTGAGTTTGAAGTGGTACCTGTAATGATGTCAGACCTTAACCCTGAACCGGTGGAAGAGGAGCCTGCTTCAGGAAAAATTATGCAACATGACTGTTATCATGAAAACCAAATTCACCAGCATGACGTAAGTGCAAGACAAAGTTGTGCTCCAAAGCCAGTACCGGCATCTGCATTTTCCCAGATGGCCATCTTTGACACGCCAGACGATCAAGAACAAGCCATTAGATGTGGTCAGGTTTCCTTTGTCGCACTCCCCTGTGGCAGCCCTGAGTCAACATCAGGACAAGGTGAGGACAGTTGTGCCACTGAGGACAGTTGTTCTTATTCATCTGGTCCTGAGTGCAACTATATGACTGCGTCTAAGGAGCTATATAAGAGCATATCATCTGCCCAAAGAAAGACTGGCCACTGCGTCCCTGAAAACAGGGAGGATGTGCAAATGCCTCCAGATGATGGTATAATTGACAACCTGACTTTGGATGTGGAAGATAAGCACCGTGAGTCAGAAATGAAGAAACAATCTCAAACTTCACAGAATTCCAAACAAAATGATGAAAGTGTTGTGATTATTTTGTCTGACTCGGATGAAGAAGGTAGAGAAAAATACAATATCGCAAAGATGACTTCGACAGCAACTTCAGTAGACTGTGGCAGAGGTTCTTCTAGACAAGAGAGGAACACAGCAACTCCTGAAGTAGCAACATTGGACAAGAACCAAAAGAGCAGCAGGTCAAGAGTGAGTTGGCAACAGTCTGGCAATGAAGATCCGACAAGAGAGGTTATCTCAGCGGAAGCAGAGGACAGTGACGACTTCTCAAATGCAGGTGTAAATGTTTTGGTTCCTGAAAGGAAAAAACAGAGAACAGCCTCTAGCCACCCCAGACGGTTATCAGAGGCAGACATCACTAAAAATTTCTGTATAATTGATCGCATGATTGTTATAGAATCTAAATCTGGTGAGCCGGCTACACTTGTCAGGGTACCCAGAGACCCCAGGCAAGGTCTGCGTCAATCCATGCCAATGGCAAAGTCTTCATTTACAGAGAGGGATAGGATTAGAGAGCAACCTGACAAACCTGCCTCCATCCCCACTAGAACTCATGTAGAAGCCCACAAGAACTCTCGTAGACGCATCATGCATACTTCACAGTCTCCCTCCTCTGACAACCCTTCAGCAATGGATCATCCCTTCACTCCTGCAAGGTTTCCATCATCTTCAGCTCCTGTTCAGTCAATGCCAGTCACCAGCCATGCAAGGGGAAAAGTGTTTAGAACCTGGAAAGATCAGCATGTCCCTCTGCGCAGGGAGAAAAAACACAAGAGGGCAAATTCCTTCCAACGTCCTCGCTAGATGGTTCACCAGTAGCTCAGATGGCAGTGGTTTTTCCCAGGATATGATGATCACTGAGAAAAATTCTATTAGGTCATTTATATTTTATTCATAATTCTATTAAACAGTAAAATATGTATAAAGTATCACATTCTGGATGTTTAAATATATCTTATTGTCTTATTTCCAGTATTGTATCTCATTGTTTTTTGGGACAAATGTAAATTTGAGATGTCACATGTGAATGTTTTATCAACCTCATGTTGTACTGAACATTTGACTAAAATCCTCACTTTTCACCTACACTGAGTTTTGTTCTTTTCCTCGAGTGCAGCTTTGACTTCAAACTTAAACTTCATATGCCTTCGGAGCTGTATCACTGCTGTGTTTGTATTTCACCACAGGGTAAGCTGGCATGAAGGTTTTATTTCTTTATGATGCATTACTGAGTAAGGTTTATTTCATGTTTCTTCCTCATTTTAATACAGCAAAGTAACTGAAACCTGGAGGAGAGTAAAGGTTTTTACTGAGAAATTAGGTCCTACTAAGCAGTGTGTCTGTGTATTGGACAATATTTGCACTTGCTACTTTTGTTTTTGATACATTAGAACTGGTACGGAGAAAATCAACTTGTGATTGGCTCGTTTCCAAGTTATCCCGTTCATACTTGACGTCTTCTCTCTTCCGAAAAGTATCCTCGTCGCCAGTTGTAATGTCTTAATAAACAGAGGAGGCTCGGGCTACATTCATATCTCTTTATTGTCGTGCTATCCTCCTTGTAACTACAGAGAGAGAGCTTGCACGTCACAGAATACAAGGACTGTGTGAAGTTGCACAAAATTCGAGACCAAACTTCAGCTTTAAAAGAGAACAAACACAGCTTTAATTAACATTTGCAAATGGAGAAAACATACAAAGCTCACATCTCAGTGAGAATCGGATGAGTTCTGACTTGGGGCTGAACGTCCCCTCATTTACATAGGATACATCACACATTACTTAGTCACACCCCCTGGCTCAAGTGTCAGGTAAAAATCTATACGTTACTTATCTGTAAGTTTCCAGTGGAGCAGGGTTGCATACACATTCACAGCTCAACTTTAGGCGTTTCTCCAAAAAGGCCTCTCTGCTGATGGCTAAACAGATACTAGTAACTGAACTTCTACAAACTAGGCTTATCACCTTAGCCATGTCTCAGATTTCTAACTGCTGAACACCCTGTTCTTCACTTATTTGAGGCGGGTCAGAAGAGCATATGTCCTGTTGAGCTGCAACTGAGTGCAAACCTTTAATAGAAACATAAAGTGTACATTCAAATTTATTTAAACTTTGTTACTAATTTTTCCCATCACAACTGTACCAACTCAGGAAATCACAGGGGTAAATACACCACAGCAAGTATCAAAGGAAGTTGGCCATTTTGGATAGAAGTTCCGATTTTGACCCCATTTTTGACGTTTACAGTCTTCTTATTTGATTGAACTCCTCCTAGGGATTTCGATTGATCGGCTTCAAACTTTTTCAGTCTGTTCATAAGGCATGGCCGATTTTTAGTTATCCAAATGGTGAGTTTTTGAGCATGCTGAAGGGGAGTTACCAGGGGTCAAAGTTCACCTACTCGCCAGGAAAAAATAAATTAATAAAATAAATTATCTCCTACACAAAAACTCACAGAGACACTAAACTTTCAGTGATTGATCATCATTGGGTGTCCTACAATACCCTATGGTCAAATGATGACATCACTTAGGCCATGCCCCCTGAGAACAGGAAGTGTCATATTTTACTGTGAACGGTCGCTATCTTACCCCTTTGACCTAATCAACATGAAACTGTGTCCAGAGACAGAACACATGTTGGTGTGTTGTGGATTCCAACCCCGACCGGCTTCAATGGAGCAGGTGGGTGTGGCGGCGTGGCGAAGTGACCTGTAACGCCGTTGCCATACGTCTGGCTCTGAATTCCACAGTTTCAGGCCGAGCTGCTCCAAACTCACTAGGATGGATCCTTATCCACCCGCCGACAAGTACCATAACAAACTTTGGTGGGCATGGCCTAATTTCTCTATAGCGCCCCCTAGAATATTTTAAATGATCAGCCCCAAGCCATGCTTTAACCTAGAATTACGAAACTTGGTACACATGTGTATCTTGCCAGGACGTACAAAAAAGTTTTGGAGCCATGGTCTAAACCCAACAGGAAGTTGGCCAATTTGGATCAAAGCCGTCATTTTCTCTTTTTTATAGACGTATCTGATCGAACTCCTCCTACAGTTTTTCACATACAGACTTCACAATCACTTAGCACACTCTTGATTGATCAAAGGTCAAAAGTTATCATAGGATTTCTACTACATCAAAGCATGTGGGCGTGGCTAAGTGTCAAACTTTGACTATTTGCTATGAAACATCAAGGTACAATAACTCCCACATTGAAGGTCACAGCTGCATAAGACTTCATATGTCTCACTACAAACAAGTCCTGATCACATTGTGATGGTCATTTTATGTCATCACGTTAGCCCCGCCCACTTCCAACAGGAAGTCACCTGTTTTTCCTGCTGTATGTCTTACTTTTGCTCTGTTGTTTATATGGGTTTAATCATGTGCAAACTGATATAAATGATAATATGATGAACTCTGTCAATGCTCACTGCTGGCTGAACCGTGTGGGCGTGGCCAAATGGCGAATATCAGTCCCTCGCCATATTCATACAATTGTCTTTAAATCACACATGGATTATCCGATTGGCACCAAACTCGATATGTAAGACCTTTGTTCACCTCTAAAGAGCCCCAGAGCATTGAAATGTAATTTGACTCCGCTGCTCCCCCTAGGGCCTAGGGTTAATCCGTCAACTATATCTCCTCGCTACATCGACCAGATTTTTTGTGAGTCGCCGAGGAGCGCTGCCGAACGCATCAATGTGTATCGCCTGGTGGACAGGCGCGGAAATTGCTTGACAGCTTCTGCGGTGGCTAGCGGGCAGCAGTGCTGGAAACTGCGCGAGAGCTTCTGCTGGGACCCCCACGGTGGCCAATAGGCCGGAGCGGCGCTGAGCTGCGAGGGCCATACGAGGCTGCTCGCAGCTTTAGTTATTCTTCTTCCACCCAAAAGTTATTCTTCTTCCACCCTAAGTTAATACATCAGCTGTATCTCCTCGCTGCATCGACCGATCTGCACCAGATTTTTTGTGAGTCGTCGGGGAGCGCTGCCGAACGCATTCATGTGTATCGCCTGGAGGACGAGCGGGGAAAATGGGTGACAGCTTCTGCGGTGGCTGGCGGTCAGCGGTGCGGGAACCCCCGCGGTGGCCAATAGCCCGGAGCGGCCCCGGAGGGCCGTACGAGGTTGCTCGCAACTTTAATGCATTTTATGGTCGCCCACACAGTCACGAAGACATGGAAAATAGTTGTACCGAACATTAAAATGAAATCTGAAGAAAACTATGACGGTATATTTTTAATGGCTGTCCATATATGTTGTACAAAGCAAGGTATTATTTAGTTTTGTGCTGTTATGGATTCTGTTTTCCTCTCTTTATCTGCTTACACGCACAGAGTTATGCAGCTTACATAACCCTGTTTTTACGTGACTTTCCCCAGTCACACATAAACAGACTCCTAGTACATTTCTGCTTCTGTAAAAAGTACACTTTTTACAGTAGCATTTGATTAAAAAAAGTGTACTCAAGTACCCAGTTATCAAGTTATCAATTATTTAATATCTAAAACATTACACAATTAGAGGGCCCAAAATATATAAAGTTCAGTGGAAATGTTGGTATTTTAAAGACAAAATGACAATTTTGTTCAAATAATAGTGATGCTTCACAATAAAATTACTTGAGTAAAAGTAAAAAGTTCAGCATAGTAAGAGTAGTCTTAAAAGTACATTTGTGTTTCGAAAAGTTACTCAAATATATTTGAGTAAATGTAATTAGTCACTCCCAAACTCTGCCCTTCTCAGGGAACAAGAGAAGGAACTGTTAAGGAAATAAATTAATCTTATTTTGATATGAGACAAACGAATCAGAAATAACACCTAGAACGTATTCTGTTATTATGTTTATTCAGGAGTCAAGGAAAAGAATGATTGTTGAGATTCTAGCTGAGAGAGGGCCCATGGCTGACATGGTGAACGATGAGCAGAACCGTCTGCATTGTGAGCAGCACCAGAACTCCTGATGGATCTCCTTCAGGAAGAAGCAGAGAGATGGCTGACCCCCACAGAGAAGAGTTCAGCCAAACATCAGAGGAAAAATAAATGCTGGTGTGCTCAAACAGAGCAACCTCTTTTCTTAAACCCAACACACACACATGCACCCCCCCCCCACACACACACATGTTGTAGTTTACATGGTGTTGTGGCCCGGATAAAAACCTGTGCTAACTTCAATTTAATTGAAACAAAGAACAACCAGAAATGTGATAAACTTCAGACACAGAGTGAAAATAACACAATGAGATGAAAACTTTTGCCTCTATTATACTGTTATAAAGAACATTAGCACTGCCCTGCACATTTTAAAGTATCAGAACACCTGATACAAACGATAGCATTAGCTCATCCATTAATCAGACATTTATTGAGGCCAGGTGTATGACAGAAGGAAACACCTGAAACATGCAGAACAGACAGACCTGAGGACTGAGTGGTTTAAAGTATTTCACTGACACTTTCAGATTACAGATTTCCAAATGAAAGCATCCGTAAGTGAACACATTCATTATTCAATAAACCAAACAGTTTAAAAATAATTGTTAGGGTTACTATTAAGAAGAACCTAATATGTCATGTTTGTTCATTTCTACCTTGTAGTACATACAAGGTACTCCACTCACTGTTTAGTTGAAGAATCTTCAGTGTGATATGAAACCAAAAAATAAAATGGCTCCAAAACTTTCAATCTGTATCCTATTTTTGTAGCTTTGTTCTATTAAGATTATGTTGAGTTTATTTTAAGCCCCAAACAAACAATCAATTTTATTGTCTCTGGGATGTGAAAATATGAGATTTGATTAAATTAGAACTACACAGAGTAGAAGGAACACAGCTTTCATAACAATCAAACATATTTTGTTTATTCAAAACAGTAATATACAGATTGTTCTTGCATATCAATGCTATAAGAACAGCCAGATTTTGTTAAATGAATGTATTTGGCCGGGTGTTCCTGCTCCAGAAAGGTGAAGGTCTCTGGTCATCCTGAAGTTGTGAACCCACTGGGAGTCTGAAGGAAGACACTGAAACAAGAGGCCTGCAGGATGGTCTGCTGTGACAGCTTAACATCTGAAAACATACATGATAGAAACATTAATTAATGTGCGGCGACAACAAGCTGTACTTTTGAAAAAAAAAACAACAAAGGTTTCATAGTAGTCATATTTAATAAATTAGAATGAGTTCCAAAGAGGCTTATTAGATTAAAAGTACCTTTTGAAAATAACATTTAAGCAGGTGATCAACATATTTTTCACCGCTGATGTAATATTCTAATCCTCAATGCCATGTTTTCATTAACTAAGAAATCAACATTAACTTAAATAAAAGCTTTAAATGGTCTGTGTAATAATTACTCTATAAAGGGTTTATCTGAGAGCTGAGTTTCTGAAATATACTTACTTTTCATTAACACAGCAGTAATCAAACCACTTATAAAAAAGAACAATCTGGACAAATCACTAATGCAGAATTACAGGCCGATCTCCAACCTCCCATTCATCAGCAAAGTTATTGAAAAAGCTGTGTGTAAACAATTAACTAGCTTCCTAACTATAACCAACCGCTTTGACTCCTTCCAGTCTGGCTTTCGTGCTCACCACAGCACAGAGACCGCCCTCGTAAAAGTGTTCAATGACATCCATATAAATACGGACTGTGAGAGAACCACAGTGCTGGTTCTGTTGGACCTCAGTGCAGCTTTTGACACTGTTGACCATGACATATTACTGAATCGACCGGAGAGTTGGGTCGGACTCTCCGGTCCAGTGCTTAACTGGTTTGAATCTTACATAAAGAACAGGGATTTCTTTGTTTCAATTGAAAACTTTTCATCAAAGAGGTCAAAGGTCACATGTGGGGTACCCCAAGGTTCAATCCTAGGACCCCTTTTATTCAATATTTATATGCTCCCACTAGCTCAGGTTATAACAGGAAATAATATTAGCTACTATAACTATGCAGATGACACACAGTTCTACATTACGATGTCACCAGGTGACTCAGAGCCCATCCAATCACTGAACAGATGCTTAGAACAGATAAATGTGTGGATGTGCCAAAACTTTCTCCAGTTGAACAGAAACAAAACTGAAGTTATTATTTTTGGACCTAAAGAGGAACGATCTAGAGTCAATGCACTGCTTCAGTTATTACAACTGAAAACCAGCGATCAGGCCCGAAACCTGGGAGTAGTGATGGACTCTGACCTGAACCTCCAGAGCCACATAAAGACAGTTACAAAGTCGGCCTTCTATCACCTGAAGAACATTTCCAGTATTAAAGGACTAATGTCTCAGCCAGATCTAGAGAAACTCATCCATGCGTTCATCTTCAGTCGTATTGATTATTGCAACAGCGTCTTCACAGGTCTGTCCAACAAATCAATCAAACAGCTGCAGCTGATCCAGAATGCTGCTGCTCGCGTTCTCACTAAAACCAGGAAGATAGAGCACATAACACCGGTTTTAAAGTCCCTACACTGGCTCCCTGTAGCTCAAAGAATAGACTTTAAAATACTGTTGTTAGTTTACAAATCACTGAACGGCTTAGCACCACAATACATTAAAGATCTGCTGTTGTTGTATCAACCTTCCAGATCTCTCAGGTCTTCTGGTTCTGGTTCTGCTCTGCATCCCCAGAACCAGAACCAAACAAGGAGAAGCAGCTTTCAGCATCTATGCACCACAAATTTGGAACAAACTTCCAGAAAACTGTAAAACAGCTGAAACATTGACTTCTTTTAAATCTCAACTAAAAACCCACCTGTTTAGAATTGCATTTGAAACTTAATCAATTACAAATTTATTGATGGAACTTGACTTAATGCTGTGTTTTGATTATTGATTCTATGTTGCATTGTGTTTCTGTGTTTGTAATGATGTAAAGCACTTTGAAATGCCTTGCTACTGAAATGTGCTATACAAATAAAATTTGATTGATTGATTGATTGAACACTCAGGTGCCCAAACGTCTTGAGACCAAGATCTAGTTTTTCTCTCACCAGCCGGCTGAGATCTACCTCATGACACAAACACATAACAATTGTAAATTGAACTTTATTGACTTATTTTATATGCAAATATACATCAGTTATAGCAGAAATATTAAGGTAATAGAAAACCTAATGCAGTTTCTTCCTCAGTGAGATTCTGACACTGGGAGGAGGTTATTGGTTTCTCAGTCAGAAGCTGGTTGCAAACCTGAGGCCAGCAGGTGTCAGTCAGTTATAGCAGATCTGAACTCTGGCTTGATGACCTCAATATGAGAAATTTCATACTGATAGGAGGAACCACAGAGCTCTGTGCCACATCTTGTGAAGTTGGGATATTTTTCCTCCAACAGGTTCCAGAGGAATCACCTCAAAGATGGAGAAGCTGGGATGGCAAAACTGAGCAAGAGGTTTGGTACCCCACAACTTACTGAGACTATGTTCCCACATTCAGGGCGTAACTGAACCTTTTGCGGTATCTGTCTGTGTTTCCCCATCAATGTGCTCTATCTACTGGGAGCATGTTGATGGGGGAGGGGAGAATGCGTGCTCACACTCAACCTGGAACCAGTGCTCTCTTCTTGCACACAGAGGGACTAAACTCAGGAACAAGAAAACAGGACACAGAATGGAACAACAGCTTAAGTGGCATATCAGTTGAAACACATGAGGATGATGAGGTATTGCAGGTAATATCACAAAGTGTCCAAGAATACAATAAAAACATGAGGCAGCCAAAGTGAGAGAAACTGAACAGGACATAATAAACCAAGAAAGGATAATACTACAGGACTAGGCTAAAAAAGTAAGTAGGAATGCACAGCGAACAAAATGCAAGAATAAACTAAGAAAGTTAATGCATAGACAATTAAGCTATATGCCAAAGCCTTTTGCACAATCATTTATAGAGGGGACTGAACAAATTATGGCAAGACCATTACTGAATCAAAAACAGTAGATTATGATAAGTAAAAAAAATATAAAGGAAATAAAAATTCAGGAATGGGAACACAACTAACTGAAAATTGACCTCAAGGAAAAATTAAGATGGCCATAACTATGAAGCATGATTTTCCCAGCAGAGGTAAGTGAAGGAGCAAAAAAAATGTGATAAGCTAAGAAAGGCACTACTTCAACATATTTTAATCAGGTAAAAGTAAGCAGTATCCATCCAAGAATTTACTCAAGTAAGAGTAAAGAAAAAGTTTAAAATATTTGGTAAAAAGGTTACTCAAGTATTCAAGTAGGTATTTGGCAGCAACAGCTAAATACCTATAATGAGTAAAGCAAGTTCTGAGAAGTCAGCTCAGTGTCCAGGCAGTCAACAGCTGTGCTTTGCCAGTAATCAGCAACTCTAATGGGGTTCAAAGTTGCCCAAGGGAGGAAATTCAGACCACTAAGGTTAAAACATGAAAGCTCCTCACCACACATGTTGGATTCCACTCCAAGTCCACTATCCACAGGCTAAACACTAAACGCACAGAAGGAGCAGTGATCTGGTGAGCATCAGTGCTATCATCAAAGATGAAATATTGCAATATTTCAAAAGATTTCAGTCCTAGGAATAGCTAGGATACTGCAAAAATCCCTCAAGCTCCCAGGACTCTGGTATAGGATCTGAGCTTGAGATGAAGAGCCACCCAGGAGAGAGAGGGCTGGGTAAAAGAGTGGCTTATAAATATATATTCACTACAAGAGCGTTGAGCATATATTTAATGTTAGCAGTAATTGTTACTTTTACTACCTGTATTCTAATTCACTCAAAGGCACCCTTACATTGACTTTCTTTAGATCTGTTTCTGGAAAAGATTTTGAAAATAATTTATGATTTTTCTTCAATTTCACAGTTATGGAATACTTAGTCTATCAGAAAAAAAAATCATTTTATGATTGAAATATGACAAAGTGTTCAAAGCATATATTATTGTCTCTTGTAAGACAATGTAAAATACTTCCTTGTGAGAGATTAACTGTTTTTGTTGTTCAGTGTAAACCTGGAGATACATGGTTACTTCCTCTTTTAAATTTCCATCTTTGATCCTCTTTTTGTGCTCTTTATAGCTTAGAGTTCTTATTTGCACTGTTTTTAATTCGATTGTAGTGGGAATTTGTGCATTTAATTGGAATTGGAATAAAGTGCTTTCTATTTCACTTTTCAGATTATGAGTTTTGCTTTCCAAAAGCAGGGCTTTTTATGTGCTTTCCATTATGAACGTGTTACCTTTAAGGGGACAATCAACTTGAAGTTTCCAGAGAATCAGGTGCTTGAACCGGATGTGTTCCGGGTGGATGCTGCCGCCTCTAGTAGAGTATATAAAGGTATGGGCTGACACGGCATGACCTCCGTGTTCCCAAACATCCCGGGGGAAGTGCAGTTGAAACGTCGTCTCTGACGGAGCGGACAGGCGCGAGGTGCGGTTGTTTGTTTTGTTGTGTTCTTAATTAGCCTAGCTTCCTCCGGAAACTGTGACGGGCTTTCTCGTCCGTTTACCTCGCGCTTGATGTGTGGAATATTTAAAGAAGTTCACAAGAAAGCTGACAGCAGCCAAGCATAATTGGCCCCAAACGGAGATTTAATTGCTTCACCGATTACCTAATTTCCCCTTTCTGACGGCATGAATCTGAGCCAGCCGCCAGGAGAGTCAGCTGGATGAAAAGACAGTTTTTTACCGCATTTCTGTGTGTTTTGTTAGGTTTTGAGCTCCTATTGTCTGCGGTTCTGTACCGTCTGTAAATGCACCGTCACTGCGCTGGCAGCCGCCCAGACTGCGCTCAACCTGCCCGGGTTGAGACCAGTAGCTCCTCATTCCTCCTCCTGTTACCCTGTTCCTCCTCTTCCAGGAGTTCTCATCATGGTGCAGCTGTCTCCGTCTCATACCCTGCCTGTGACACAGGACTCAGCTGATGGGGAGGACAGGCATGGGGATCAGCTAGATACTATTAGTAGCCCGAAGGTGGAGGACCTGCCAGAGGGGCTGAACAGCCCTCAGGTCAGTCTGGAGGTGTCCACAGCCTACCATGGCTATGAAACATATATAGAAGATGGCCTCATCTGCCTGAAGCACAAAGTCCGTAACTTGGAGAAAAAGAAGGTAAAGTGTTTGCTGTGTACCAGCAAACACTGCAGGAAACATGTCTCCTGCACTGTTCATCATGCATCTTATTTACCCTCAGCTGAAGCTGAAGGACTACCAGAAGAGGCTGAGCCAGGGGGAGGTGCTCAACAAAGATCAGATGGTGAGACCAAGTTGCTAAGCAAATAGGTACTTGAAAAATGGCAAGTTCTTATTTCTATGTCTTCAGACGAATATGTTTTGTGCTGTAGGTTGCTGTAGAGAAGTATGACGAGGTGCTCCATAACCTGGAGTTTGCACGGGAGCTGCACAAAACCTTGGATGGTCTTACCCAGAATGCAAGTGTTCTTTATGTTTGCTCAGTTCCAGGGCTGTAGGGAACTTCTTTTGTATTTCATGAACTTGATAAATTAACACTTTGACATTCGACCATAAATTGCAATATATGCATGTCATTTTTATTAAAAAATATTTTTTGACATTTGTTGCTATTCCCACTGTTGTGGCAGTATGGTCTGAAACACATCAATTGTGAGAAAATTGAGCTCCTCTGACTCCTCCCAGGGCTAACTAGAAACAATCAATCAGAGCCAGGAGGTGGGACTAAGCCCTGTCAATAAGTCTTGTGTGGTACTGCTCATCCAAACCTCTCCCCTTGTTTTCTGCTGCCGCTGCAGCTTTCCCCCCCCCATCAGCAGGTCTTATTGTGAATGCTCAGGCTAGTTAGCATAGCCACCAATAACGGTGGATATGCGGTTTTCCTGTAACAGTAAGTTGTTTCACAAGATTGATTGACAGTGCTAAGACCCTCCTCCTGGTTCTGATTGGTTGTTTCTGGTTGAAGTTTTGCATTTCTTCAGATGGCAATATTGACTTGGGGAGGTGGAGAAGAACAATCTTTTTAAATAATCTGTCTCATAACAAACTGTCACGACATGGTGACAGTTTTAACAAATATGTAAAAACATTTTTATTATAAAAATGACATGTTTCAGCTTTAAAGTGAAACTTGCCTCCAGATCAACTTTTTTTTTGCTGATAAACTAAATAGCTTGTGTAAGGTTTTGTTTTTGTTTCGGTGCAAATTTTGCCATTTTTGTGCAATTATTTTAGTTTGACATTATTTACCTTAAAAATGTTTTACTGCTGGTCTCTTGGGTCAAACGGTTCTTAGGCAGTTGAATATTCCTGTGGTTGCAGCGGTACGGTACAATCGCAGCACTCCCTCCCTCCCAACCTCTCTCTCTCTCTGTTGCCTGCCTTGTGGTGAGTCAGGAACTGTAGCGAGTGTCGCCATGGCGAATAGCGAGCATTGGTCGATAGCTTTACTCAGCTTTACAAGTACGTGATTTATTTGCAATGTGGACACGGAGTGGAATGGATCTGCTCCGCTCTGACTGTTGGTGAAGGTTTGATATTGAACTGATGACTGTCAGACTGAGGAAGGAGGAGAAGCTAATGGAGGCTAATGGCCGTTCTCACTGCTAGCGCTCCTTAGCAGGTTGAAGCTGAGCTGCAGAGCATTGTCACCAACAACAGAGTTTCTAGATTTATCTATAGCTGTTGTTTTAAAAATGTCACTAGGAGTCTGAAAAATTGATAAATATAGCAACAAAGTGGACAAGGTGACTAAGTGCTTCTTTCGTCCTGATCAGCCTCACTAATCCCTCCCTCATCCCCACATTCGGCCTTGGCCCTGCCTACTTTGCTGAAATTTTTCAAAATTTGCTAGATTATGCTTTCAGAGGTGGGTTAGTTGCATCCATCCATCCATTTTCTTACACCGTTATCCCTTTGGGGTTGGGAGGGGTGCTGTTGACTATCTCAACCTGTCAATGGGCGAGAGGCAGGTTAGTTACACTTTAAGTTAATTGCTTACATGGTTGCAAAGGAAATCCTATCCTGTTTTGGCGTCCAGGGCGAACAACCCCGCTGGTTCCAAAGCTCCGCCTTAGAGTGGCAGTCCCCAGCCAAGCTCTGCCCTGTGGGGGCTGCACTTAGCAAACACCTGGTGGAACTGCATGTCTGCTGAGCTTATAATATGAACTACAACACTGTTGCAACAGAATTGTCATAACAACTACAATGTTATGATGTACTGAATAGGGAGTGTCTCTATGAGGTTATTAAAGAAACAGAGGCCAAAATCAAACATTGGATACAGCTGTGAAAGCAAGTTTCTTTTAAGATGTTTCTGATCTATACAGCATTTTTATTACTGAAGGTAATATAGTTACTTGATGGTACGATTTTATAGCACAATGTGCCTGAATGCATAATATGGCCCCCACCCCCAGTTAAAAAAAACAACTAACCATTATTGAGTTTTGGGGAAAAATTAGATGAATATAATGAATAGTATTGACATTAAGAATACTTCTGTAGAGTTAGATTTCTTTGGTATTGACCATGCACATTAACATTTCTGTAAATGCACCAGAATTAGCCAAAAGCTATTTTCCTCTCTTGTTCCTGGACAATGAGTGAACATCTTGCCTGCAGTTGCTGAAGGCACAGAAGAAGGTGGTTAAAAAGGAACAAATTGCAAAGATGGAGACTGAGAGGAGGCGTCTGGCCCTGGTGCTTCAGTTTCAACACCTTCTTGGTGGCCTACAACAGGAGCACATAAGGAAAGACATCATGGCAGGACGCAATCATGCACCCTACATCCCAGCTCACCAGCTGCACAGCCTGAACCAGCTTGCTGCTGTGATGGGGGTCAAAAGGGATGGCAGAATGAGGTGAGGTGCCACTCTACACATGACTTTTCATTTTCTATACTCACTATTTTGAGCAACCACAGCTATACTGCAGAAATGATTAAATAATGTTCTTAACTTAGTGTTGTTGCAGGTACTTTTCAACTCTATTGGTTGAAAAGTTTGTTGGCCTGTGGTTGACCCCTCATGAAGGCAAAACAACACAGAACATTATTGTTGTTGTTGGCCAAAATAACTCGTTTCAGCCTGACAGCCAAGAGTCCAGAAGTAATAATTCCAGTTGTATTCTAGATAACTGGGTGCTGTTTACGTTACACAGCACGGAGTATTGACTTCTCAATACAGCTCTTTGTATTTGTCACAAAATTGTTTTTAGTATTTGTGAATGTGGGCCTTTTCCCCACAAAATCTTCAAGCTGCTTAGTTCTTGCAGCTGAAAAGAAAAACATTTTCTGTTGGGGGGTGGGGGATGCTTTCATGTTTCAAACAATTTCAAGTATAGAGTAGCTTCCCCCACAGGCTAGTTTTGCAGAAAAGTGTAAACCATCTGAATGCCACCTGTTGACATCTTATAGCTCCTCTTTGCTTTGTGCTGCAGCTTGGCGGAGCAGATGGACCAAGCTGCCCTCGTCTACATAGACCTTCTGGATGGGAGGGACAAACCTGTGGCTGGATCCACATGTGAGTTATACTGTCACAGATAATTGTCATGTCTGGGAAAAAGCTTTTGAGATTTGTTTTAAGGTGCACTTGTTTTGCTTTCATAGAATAACCAGACTTTAAATGGCATACTTGATGTTTGAACTCATAATGCCATGTTGAAGAAGATCATTTCTATAATTCAGGAGGATGTGGAAGGATGATGACTTCATGTCTGCAAAATTTTATGGGTCAGGAGTTGACGTGTTCAGAATGATGCAGAGTTATGTTCACCTGTGGTGCAGCTGGAACTGGTGGAGAAGGTTTGCTCTGCACAAACATCCCTGTTGTTGTTGCAGGTACTTTTCTTGGTAGGAGAGTTAATACCTGATCCAGCTATAGCCCATAGCAGAATTTGGGGAGAAGCTTCTTAGCTGGATTTATGAGTGGAGAGTCAGCTGGGATTAATGACCTTCGACCGAGTGTCCCATCTCTCTTTATTCCATAAACTAACTTATTAGCAACCAGAGTTCTCACTGACCACACTTGTTAACAGATGCTCTCCTCTTTTTCACAACGGGCTCTTGGAATTTGCCCAGGTTTAATTCACCTTCTCTAATTTAGCATTAAAACAATATTAATACAAGTATTTTGCATTGGGTCTTCTTCAATTATTCAAAATGTTTAGATTCATTCTTTAAAACTTTCTGCAGGCTGGAAACTTATTTCCCCCTTTTTCAGGAAGCCTGCTGTTCCTGTTTCATGACACTGTCTCTGTCTGACTATGATTTCTTATGATTAAATACAGAAACAGAATTAAAGCAAAGCTTGCATGACACAAAACATAAAAGTACAATTTCAGTGATCTTATTGAAGTTTGATTCTACTATTAGGTCCCAGGGGTGTCAAACTCCAGTCCTCAAGGGTTGGTGTCCTGCAACTTTTAGATGTGCCTCTGCTGCACCACACCTGAATAGAATAAGTAGGTTATTAGCAAGGCTCTGGAGAACTTATCTACACAAGGAAGAGGTAATTAAGCCATCTGTTTTAAGCCAGTGTTTTGTACCTGTGGCACATCTAAAAACTGCAGGACACCGGCCCTTGAGGACTGGAGTTTGACACCTGTGCTTTAGACCCACCATCTATAGGGGTTGGACAATGAAACTGAAACACCTGGTTTTAGACCACAATAACTTACTAGTATGGTGTAGGGCCTCCTTTTGCGGCCAATACAGCGTCAATTCGTCTTGGGAATGACATATACAAGTCCTGCACAGTGGTCAGAGGGATTTTAAGCCATTCTTCTTGCAGGATAGTGGCCAGGTCACGACGTGATGCTGGTGGAGGAAAATGTTTCCTGACTTTCTCCTCCAAAACACCCCAAAGTGGCTCAATAATATATAGATCTGGTGACTGTGCAGGCCATGGGAGATGTTCAACTTCACTTTCATGTTCATCAAACCAATCTTTCACCAGTCTTGCTGTGTGTATTGGTGCATTGTCATCCTGATACACGGCACTTCCTTCAGGATACAATGTTTGAACCAGAATGGTTCGGTAGTCCTTGACAGTGACGCGCCCATCTAGCACAAGTATGGGGCCAAGGGAATGCCATGATATGGCAGCCCAAACCATCACTGATCCACCCCCATGCTTCACTCTGGGCATGCAACAGTCTGGGTGGTACGCTTCTTTGGGGCTTCTCCACACCGTAACTCTCCCAGATGTGGGGAAAACAGTAAAGGTGGACTCATCAGAGAACAATACATGTTTCACATTGTCCACAGCCCAAGATTTGCGCTCCTTGCACCATTGAAACCGACGTTTGGCATTGGCACGAGTGACCAAAGGTTTGGCTATAGCAGCCCGGCCGTGTATATTGACCCTGTGGAGCTCCCGACGGACAGTTTTGGTGGAAACAGGAGAGTTGAGGTGCACATTTAATTCTGCCGTGATTTGGGCAGCCGTGGTTTTATGTTTTTTGGATACAATCCGGGTTAGCACCCGAACATCCCTTTCAGACAGCTTCCTCTTGCGTCCACAGTTAATCCTGTTGGATGTGGTTCGTCCTTCTTAGTGGTATGCTGACATTACCCTGGATACCGTGGCTCTTGATACATCACAAAGACTTGCTGTCTTGGTCACAGATGCGCCAGCAAGACGTGCACCAACAATTTGTCCTCTTTTGAACTCTGGTATGTCACCCATAATGTTGTGTGCATTGCAATATTTTGAGCAAAACTGGGCTCTTACCCTGCTAATTGGACCTTCACACTCTGCTCTTATTGGTTCAATGTGCAATTAATGAAGATTGGCCACCAGGCTGGTCCAATTTAGCCATGAAACCTCCCACACTAAAATGAGAGGTGTTTCAGTTTCATTGTCCAACCCCTGTAATCCTGTGTAGATGCATCTAATAAATGTCTGGAGAGGAATGAGCTGACTGGTGTCTCCTTAATCAGAAAATAACACAATTTTTGAAACTTAATCTTTAGGAAATAAGTTAAAATACTTTTAATAGATTCTAAAAGGTGTGGGCTGGTTTAAGAAAAACTTCTTAGAGAACATGATCTACTGCATGAAGTTTGCATTTTCCAAAGAGGCAGTGAGGGATGTAAATGATTTTGAGCATTTCATCATGTCATGATGTTAATCCAGGGTACCTCTCTGTGTATTATAAGCCTGGTGGGCCACCAAGCTTTCTCCTCACTTACCCCCACCAGGCTTAGATTTTTTTTTTTCCAAATATTGTTTTTTGTACATCAGGAACAGTGATGGTAAAGACTGATTAAGATCGGTTTATAACTAAGGCATTGAACTAGGCTTGAGGGCATGCTCACCAACTGTGCTTATACCTGTCTATTGGCTTCACATGATATTTAAAAATGATGATGCCTACTCTTGCACCTCTGAATTTGTACCTTAACATTTCTTTACTTAACAAAAACACTGTGGGCTGCTGGTGAACTGCACTGGCCACCAGACTTGGCAGAATTTCTGGTGGAAAGTAATATATTACAGTAATAGAACTGTTGTATTAAAAAAACATACCTGGAGTGTTGTTTGGTTGTTGTCCACTGGTGTGGACTGGTGAGGTGTCCAGAATACTATTCTGCATCTGGCACCAGCTGCATCATCTGGAGATGTGCACTAGTCCACTCACTACTACCCTACAAGGATTAGGCAGGTGCACATTATGGATGAATCATGTAAAAGTTTGTTATACGTTGCATATCAACTGTAGTTTTCAAACATTGTTGCCCTGTGGAGAGTGACAGGTGGCACTCTCAACCAAAGTTACCATGCTGTGATATACTGTATATATCAATCATTGGCTCACTGTACTAGAAGCTTTTTAATGTTTTGAAATAATAACTTTTTGAAAATGTTTGTATGCCTTTGGTAACCTGTCTGTTGTTACTTCAGATAAGCTGTTGAAAGATGAGCTCATCAGACTGTTAAAGTACAATTTCTTCAGTTGTCTCCCGCCTCCACCCAAGGCTTCAGAGTTGTCTCTGACCTCAGCCAACCCGAGTGGTAAGATCATGGTAGCATAAAACCATTAAGTGGACTTCAAAATGTTTAGAAACTCAGGCCCATATTTGCCTCTATGCAGGTATGTTTAGATTTCATAAGAAAAGCTAAATGGAGCTGGATGGTTTACTGTTTTGCCAGGCTGCCAAACTTTATTGGCTGCTTTTTATGCAAATTTCTACAACAAAAAGTGCTTTGTAGGATTAAAAATTGTTTACTTTTAATCTCATAGGATCTGGAAGACCATTCCAGAAAATAAAGTACTGTAGTTATGGTGTGTTAGTTTGATGGCTGGTTCATCAGAACCAAGGAGTCTGGAGGGCCGGCATCCTGCATGTTCTAGTTCTCTCCCTGGTGGTAGTAACAACTTTCTCAGTATGTCAATGTTCTTTTCAGGACTTCTAATGAGCCATCATTTGATCCAGGTGTGTTAAACCAGCTAGAGAACTAGAACATGCAGGATGCCGGCCCTACTGCTTTAGATACTGCACTTTCACATTTCTGTTTTTTTTTTTTTCTGCTTCTTGGCATTTAATTTTTTTTCTTTTGTGCCCTGCTGTCAGCCTTAAAATCGATGCCTAAAGAAAATTCAAAGGAGGTAAAATATTCAATCTTTTCACCTATGTAGTTTTCTGTGACTGCAGTTATGCTCAAAAACCTTCTTACCTATTGGGTTTACCTCAGCTTTTCAACAGGCTCTACCTGACTGATTTGGAAACTTTGAACAGTCAGAACTGGAAGGAGGACTTTCAGGCTGTGAGAGAGCAGGAGCCTCCAGATAGCTGGGATTCAGAATTCCCAGATGGACCTCTGTCACCTCAAATTGCAGTTAACAAACCATGGAAAGGGGCTGCCACTTTCATACCCAAGGTTGTCCAAGTCCCCTCTAAAAAACACTCTACTGAAAGCAAACAGGTGAGCTTGAACATGTCCAGAATGGATTCAACTTGAACAATAAATGACTCTTTCAAATTCTACACCTACAGTTCACCTAAAATGTTGTTTGCTAATGATTATGTGACTTTATAAAATTATCTCCAGAGAAAAGAGAAGAAAACCAAAGGACAGCAAAATGCCAAGTTGGTGAGTGTGTAACATCTAGCTGACTGAAGAACTGTTTCTCCATGCTTCTCTGCTGTGAGACTGTATTTCTGGTTCCCTACAGCCCAACCAAATGAATTTACTTGTGGAAGTTTTCAGCTCCCCCTCTGCCTTACCCAAAGACCCCGTACTGCGGAAGCAGCACCTTGAGGACCTCATGACTAAGATCCATGGCTCCTTCAGTTTTATGCAGGTGGTCTTTAACTGTGTGTAAATCTAGTAAGTAGGGATAACTCATTTTCCTATTTCCCAATGAAGGTGAGCAGATGTTCATCTTGACATAACGATTTCAGGCTGCTGGAACTTGTTTAAAAGCTATAATCATGCACACAGTGTACTGGTCTCTGAACATGTAAACATAAAGAGCATCAGTACTCTAGTTTGACAATAATACCAGTAATTGTTTTACTGGTAATATTTGAAATTACCAAAATTACCCAGAAGAGAGGGAAGATTTTGTTGGAACCTGAGTATATCAAACCGATCACTATGGGATTGAGTTTTGGTAACCTATTGGAGTTTAAAACTACATATTAGCATCACCAGGTTGAGTGATAAATGAACTGAAGTGAATGCCTCTTCATCATAGCACCTGTTAAAGAGATGGATATACCGGAACATCCTAAAAAAAACAAATCTGAAAAAGTTTCAGATGTTTGGTCATTAATTTAATAAAGGTGAATCTTTCTGTTTTTATATAGATTCTTGCACTTGGCTGAAAATGAGCATCCAAAATGCAGTGTCTCAGAAAATGCAAATTTTATATACTGGTTATAAAAAGGATAATTTAAACAAGAATGTTAGGCTTCTGAAAATAATGTTCATGTTCATCAATGTGCCATGACAATGAGACCATCAGCCTGTGGTCCTGCTGAGGTGTGATAAGAAGCCCAGATTGCTTTAACTGCCTTCAGGTCATCATTCACTGGTAAATAAGCCAGCTGTTGTTTACAGGACTCCCTCCTAGATGGTGAGACCTCTGAGACCAACCGTACTCCCAGGCTAAATAGGCGCTCATCTGGAGCACTCTCTCCTCTAGGTAACAGAAAACACAGCCAGTCAGTTTTGTGGTCATTTTTCACTCTGATTTAATTACATTTATGGATGGTTAATGACTAAAAATGCCATAGTAGCAATGTACTGTGCTTAGATTTTGTTGTGGTCAGAAACTTGCATACATTCTTCATGGGCATAAATGGTATATTTAGACTTATAATGATGTAGGGGAACTGTTAGGGTGGATGTCAGGCCCTCGTATCATCCTCATGGAGTCTTTGTCTGGTAGTTTGAGAAGAAACATGGTAGTATTGTGGTAGTTGACTCCACTGGAGTCAACAGTCCTGCTGCTGGGTTATTATCCTCCCACAGTCCTTATGATCTTAAGTTTTGTCTGAGTAAACGGTAGCAGCAAGTGGTTTTTACAACTGTTTTGAATATCTGGTGGGTCACTATCAGGATAGATTGGTCTTATTTGACACTGTATTTTCTTTTTCTTAAACGGGCAATTCAAAGTGAGCAGGACCAGAACCTCTGAAGATGAGGAACTATAGGGTTGATTGCTAGGGCTGTCAACCTTTTTGTTATCTTTTTATTATTTTAACCTATTCTGTTCTTCCATTTTTTTTCAACAACCAGCCCAGGGATGCCTGAGAAGCCCTTCTGATATCCTGGCCAAAACAATGCATGTAAGATAGTATTTTCTTATTTGTACTACTGCAGTGTTGGTCACTCTAATATGTATAATAGGGCACTCTAGTTTGTGCCCTGTTCTTCTGTAATTATCCATTTGTTATAGAATAATTTGAATTTCTTGTTTTTCCACATTCAGTCTACCCCATTACCTCCCAGGCTGATGGATCGCAAAGCCAGTGTGACAGTTGTTGATTCAAACGTGGAGACTGGAGCCCTGGAGCCATCCTCAAACAACCACTCCCAAGTAAGTTCCAATACTGCTATTTACACCAAACTGGCTCAGACTTTTCTTCTTTTACTCTGCTTATGCTGTCATCTTGTTGTAGGTGTCAATAAAGCTGGTTGACAGAAAAGGGTATTCCTCACCACCACTTTTCCACGGGGAGGCTACCATTGCAGACCAGGAAGAGAACTGTGTAAAGTAGACTTCTTGGTCAAGTTGACAGAAAATTACTCTAAAGCATTATTTATTAATAAATGACCAACACGTTTAATCTTTCTCAGACTCCAGGAACCGAGTCAGGGAAGCAGTCTCCCTGTAACGGACTGAGATCCAACACCTCCACTCCACCTCAGGCAGACTCTTTCTCTACACCTCCCATGAGGCGAGCTCTCACTACATCTCAGTTTCACTCTGTAAGTTTTTCACAACTTAATCCACTAACCTCTGTCATATATTTCTAAGAGTTTTGAACGTACATACCCTGATTCTGCTGTAACACCCAAATTTCCCCACTCTGGGACAATAAACGATATTTCTATACCATTTCATCAGTTGCTCCTGAGTCTGATTCACTGACTGAACACTTTGTCCTGCACTCTGGAGGTCACTTTTTCATCACTCTGAGGTTTTTGAGTTATTCTTTTTTTTTTTTAAAAAAAAGCATATTTGAAATGAAACAAATGTAGGCTTTAATCCTTTTTTATCACACTTTGTAATGTGATCTTAAGTTCCTGGGTCAGACTTGCATCCTCCAGGCTACAGTGAGCGTCACCTGCCTCCGTTTCATCTTTTGTCCTATCACCAGTGCTCTTTTTCCAAGGCCTAAGATTGCAAGACAATCCAATGATCAATGACTTTTACCTAATTTTTCATCTTATCATTTTATACTTTGGGCATGTTTACTTGTTTTATGAGAAGGCAGTTGTTCTGAGAAACAGGGCCAGCTAAAGGCATAAGCAAACTACTTGGCTGCTTAGGGCCCCAGGGCTACAAGAGGGCCCATAAACTTTCAGTTTTCGGGCCAATTACTGATTGCGGATCTTTAAGATGCCTTACCTTCCGGTTCCAATTTTGGAAGAGGAAAATTTTCTTTGCCTGAAATGTTGCTAAATAAAGCAAGAAATTGGCTGAGTTGTCAACATTGGAGTGATTAGTTTTAACTGCAAACATGCGGACATGATCTGATGGGCCGTCTGTCAGTAAAACGTCTCACTGTAGAGCAGAAGAGGACAGTGGGTGATATTTTAAACCCACTAAAGTCCCCTCCCAATTTTTTATATTTAAATGGTTTTCCAGTGTTAAATGTCCTTTTGAAATTAGTTTATTGACCTCTGAGAGGGTGTATTTGCATTGTTATACAAATTTTATGCCATTAACAATTGTCTAAAATAACAACATTAAAGTTTATCGCAATAATTTCTAGGACAGTTTAGTTGCCAAGCAAAATTTATCATGACGGGCCTGGTTTTGGCTCATCACTGATCTCCCAAAGTTCTGAAAATTGGTGCAGATAAATTGGATGGTTCATGAATTCATCCTGTAAGATACAAGGATATACAGTGAACAGCACTGTCAGAGATGCAATAAGTTTATAGCAGGTCTGTGAATGATCTAATCATCTGACTTTTGATTTCAGCAATCCACATTATTAGCAGAAATGGAGGGGCCCAAAACTGAATTTTGCCTAGGGCCCCACAGAGGCTTGATTGAAAATCTTGACCAATTTCTTCAGCTCTCTTTTGTCAATTTCATATTTTCTGCAGGTCTTCAAGGTGGCCACATCTTCACCCCAAAATGGAGAACTGCACTACAAATCCCACACTGCAGTTTGTTCCGGGTCCAAGTACAGCACCGCCAGCACCCAAACACCCCCAGAGTTTGCGCCCCCAGATGATGAGCCTCAGATGGGTATGTGCAGACTCATGGAGCCTATAAAGTATTTGCAAAGTTCTTCATACCTTTATTATTGCATGGAATTTGTTTCTCCACATAGTGTATCAGTCAGAATACTCGGCTGTTAATGGTGGACAGATGTTCCTGTCCCCTGGCCAGACAGGTGGAGGTTTGAATCGAAGCAGTCAGTCCTACAGTAGAGGATCTGTCAGAGGTATGGCACGTGGTGGCAAGGGACTGGCTCAGAACTGTCGGTCCTCTGGGTGGCACAGAGGTATCCAGCCTCGACTCACTTCCTTTCTTTCCCCCACCATGCATGTTTAACTTCTCGATGATCTGTTCTAATTAAGGAATGCAATAAACATGACCGTCCTTTAAAAGTTCAAATGACTATTCCTGAGGTTTCTCTGGTTGATTTCTTCTCTTCAGGAGGATCCTACATCCCTCCCTCTCACCTCAGGGAGTCTGTTCCTCTTCTCTATGCAGCTAGAGTAAGTCGGTATCTAAGGTTTATGATCCTAGATGAACTCTGATGGAATGCATCCTAAATTGGTGTAGAGATAATCCAGCTCATTAGAGCAACCTGTTTGCCCTCAACTGATTCTGAGGGCAAACAAACAAATCTCTTAGATTCATGCAAACATTTTAGGTTGATGTTTGACATTGTCAACCATTCTTCATGGGTCCCCCCCTCCCCTAAGCATTTGTTCTCTTCTCAGGACTCAGGATATCAACACGTATACAGGCGAGGAGGAGTAAAGCATGGCTCTGGTAAGAACATCAGGCAAAATCCATTCCCCATTCCAGCATGATCTTCCTCTACCTGCTGTACTACTGCAGCTCAAATAATTACGATGTATAAAAATGCAATATGTCTTGCCAGTCATCTCCAAGAGAAACTCTTCTAGAATCATCACACAGCGATGTATTAAAAGCCTTTGTTTCTTGTAATTTTGATGATTTTGTCTACAGCTAATAAAAACACAGAATCTGGTGTCACAGAAAATTTGAATACTGTGAGATCATTAATGGAAACTTATGGTGCCACACCATAATCAACTAATTAACTCAAAACTCCTGCAAAGAGCCATTAAATGCTCTCTTAAAAGCTACATTTAGCTCAATGTCCAGTTCAGAGATGATACTCATGGAGGTTTTTTTTGGTGAATTAGTTTTACACCGTGTTCCAAATTATTATGCAAGTGATATTTTCTCAGATTTTCTTAAATGTTCAATGCAAATGATGGTCAGTATAATTTCCAAGTCATGAACTATTACAGTATAAATCAAATTTTACTGAACAAAGCTCCACATAACATTTTTTTTTCAAAAATAAAAAACTCAAAATGCACTTTTCCAAATTATTATGCACAGCAGATTTTCTAAACATTTTATGTTTAGAAAACATTTTATGTTTAGAAACTCCGTTTGGAGTTATAAAGAACTCCAAACGGTCATTCTTAGAATGTGTAACATTAAGTGGTCACATGTACTAAAATCAAAAGCTATTTCAATCAAAAACATCTTAACAGACCGAGTTACATGTTAACATTGGACCCCTTCTTTGATATCACCTGCACAATTCTTGCATCCATTGAACTTGTGAGTTTGTGGATAGTTTCTGCTTGAATTTCTTTGCAGGATGTCAGAATACCTTCCCAGAGCTGCTGTTTTGATATGAACTGCATTCCAACCTCAGATCTTCTGCTTGAGGAAACTCCAAAGGTTCTCAATAGGGTTGAGGTTAGAGGAGGATGGTAACCACACCATGAGTTTCTCTCTTTGCAGCATGAGATGGTGGATTGTTATGATGAAGATGATTTTGCTACGGAAGGTACGGCTCTTCTTTTTGAACCATGAAAGAAAGTGATCAGTCAGAAAGTCCATATTTTATTTCCTGAGGTCATTTTCACACCTTCGGGGACTCTGAAGGGGCCGACCAGCTCTTTCCCCATGATTTCAGCCTAAAAAATGAGTCCACCACCTCCTTGCTGACGTCACAGACGTGTAGGGATGTAGTGGCCATCCACCACCAATCCACTACTGCATTCATCTGGACCATCCAGGGTTGCACAGCAGTCATCAGTGAACAAGTCTGTTAGAAAATTAATGTTCATGTACGGCTGGGCCCACTGCGGCCGCTTCTGCTTGTGAGCTCTGGTTAGGAGTGGTCGAATAGTAGGTTCATGCACCGCAAACCTCTGGAGGATCCTCTGCCTTGAAGTACCAGAGGCACCAGCAGCTTCAAATAACTGTTTGCTGCTTTGAAAGGGCATTTTAACAGCTGCTCTCTTAATCCGATGAAGTTGTCTAACAGAAACCTTCCTCATTATGCCTTTGTCTGTACAAACCCATCTTTGTTCTGAATCAGCCACAAATCTCTTCACAGTACGATAACGCTTCAGTTTTAGGTAAATATCTAATGTTTTCATAACTTGTCATACAGCACTATACTATCTGATGATTTTCGTCAGCAGAGAGATCCTTTTTCTTTCCCATATTGCTTGAAAACTGTGGACTGCTTAATAATGTGGAACATCCTTCTTGAGTAGATTTCCTTTAATTGAGCTCATCAGACAATCTAATCAACCCAGCTCTCTGAAATTAATTATAGTGATTCAACGAGCCCTGACGCACAATACCATCTATAAATTTTATAGCACAACAAAACATTTATTCTTTATGACACTTGAATCCAATTTGCATTATAATTTGGAACACAGTGTAGTTACCTTTGTGATGTACTCTATGCAGATGTGCAGACATTTTCAACTACACACAGCGGTCAGGTGTGTGAATTGTAAACTGACAAAATGATGGCTGCCTGTAGGTTTTTCCCGTCAGCCTTCCAAATGGACAATAACTTTAAGCATACAAGTCTAGCGTGGTTACAAAGTGGCATAAGGTGTTTTTGTGGCCATCACAAATCCCTGATCTCCAAGTCCTATGGCGAAATTGTGGGCAGATCTGAAAAGGTGCTTCCTAGCCAGGAGGCCTACAAACCTGACTGCTGGAGTTCTGACCCATTCCTCCTGACAGAACTGGTGGAACTCAAACTGTTGAGAGAAGTTTGAGGACGAAAACTGAAAAAATGTGATCCAAGTTAAACAGTTTAAACCACAATTATCCCTTATACTGAACAAATTTGTACACACTTCCGAAAGCTACAAAACATCTCTTTACAAAATTCTTTGCTGCGTTTTCTCTCATTTAGAAATAAATAGAAATAATTCAGGTAATTCTAACTGACCTAAAACAAAAGTTTGGTCTGATTTTAACTTCAAAGTGAGAAAGAAATGTCTCTATTCAGTCTGTGTAAACTTCTAGTTTCAATTGTATGCGTTACTGTCACATACAATTGTAAGTAACCAGTCTGTAAGTAACCTTTTCAGGGGTGGTTGCTGCAGCAACCAACCTTTTCAGAGATGGGTCAGAGGGCATTTTATACCCTATCCTCAGTGTGTGGTGAGTCACTGAGACACCTGGCAGGTCATCTGTCTTCCTATAATTGGGTAGGCTTTACAATATATATGTAAAAGACATTTATTGAGTTTTTAAGAGAATTTTCTGATGAATATGTTTATGTGCTGGAGACTCTACTGAAAGTAGCAAAGCAATGACTGTGTAATGAGTCTTCAGTTCTCTTTTGAATGGAATTGATGAATAAATTATTCTAATTTGCTGATAAACACTTGGGTATATTTTCTTCGCAATCACATTCTGCAAGAAGGTCTCAATTTGTTCATCATTAAAAAATTTTTTTAAAACTCGTCTTAAACTGATGCTACCATATTCATCAAGGCTGTTGCTTCATAAGTCTCACAACTGTTTATCTGAAATTCTCATCGACATGTTGCCATCCTTGGGGTCTAAAACGATCTTTTATTTGTTTCTGTGCAGCAGCCTGGAGTGACTCTTCCCAGGTGAGCAGTCCAGACCGGGACAGAGCCTTTACTGTTGTGGACTCTGGTCATGGGGATTCCTTATCTGTATCGACAGTGGAGGTCCCACTTACTCCACACAGCCATCCGCCTACAGCCTTACTCCCCATGCCGCTTTACCCGCTCTCACAGCCACTGCGTGTGGCCTTCACTGCCTCTCGCACCGCCAACTTTGCACCCGGCAACCTTGACCAGCCCATTGTGTTCGACCAACTGCATAGCAACCTGGGGGAGATGTACGACACTCACATTGGTCGGTTCACCTGTCCTGTGAACGGAACGTACGTTTTCATTTTTCACATCCTGAAGCTGGCCATCAGCGTCCCCCTCTATGTTAACCTCATGCGCAACGAGGAGGTGATGGTATCTGCGTATGCCAATGATGGAGCCCCTGATCATGAGACCGCCAGCAATCATGCCATTTTGCCTCTTTTTCAAGGAGACCAGGTGTGGCTCAGGCTGCACCGTGGTGCCATCTATGGCAGCACGTGGAAGTACAGCACGTTTTCAGGCTTCTTACTTTATCAGGACTGAACTGTGAAGGCTGGGTGAAGGCCACCTTCCTCCAGCATGGTTTGCTTACAGCTTATATTTCAGAACTGGTCAGGCAGCATGCCTGTGTATCAAATCTATGAAAACCAAAAACGGTTCCCAACTAAATGGTGCTGTCTACACTTAAAGCCATTTCCGTTTGGGAAGTTAAAAATGGTTATCATACAGCTACTGTAGTCAACTATTTTTTTTATTTATTTTTTTTCTTTCGTCTGATGCTGGCTCAGCTGGACCGAGCTGTCGTCACAGAGATGTTAAACCCACAGGTCCTGCAAGCAAAGAACAACAAGGTGGCCACTCTTATGGAGTATTCTAAATGTGTTTTTTGTTCTGAATGGCTTTTGGAAGATTTTCAGACCATGTTGAGTGAATATCTTCCTCATCAGGGACATTACTGGCATCATTCTACTGGAGCCTGGCCTCTAAAGGATTCCTGCTGATGTGAAACATACAGCTAAGGAGATGAGTTGTGTTTTTTTGGTGGTGGGTATGGTGTTGTACATGAGAGTGCTACCAAAAGGTAGCACTACTGATATGACTGTCAAGAGGTCCTTTGTTGCCTAAATAAAATATAAGCAGTATCCTTTGAGTCGTTAGTTGTCTATAAAGGCTACAGGGTGGTTTATGTTGCAGTTGTAATTCTTGGCCTTGCTCTCAACATGATCCATGCTGCTTTAACCAAATTGGTTGTCCTTTAAAGCTTTTCCATAAACTTTTCTTTATAAAATTTAAATATAATAGCCCTCATGTCCATATTTGACAGGTGAACCAAGTTTTAGAAGTGGCATTTAAATAAAGCAATACTTCCTTCATGTTTTATACAGCACTACTTTACTTTTCCAAATTACATAGATTACTTTATGAAGAGCACCATTTTCTCTCAAATTTCCTAGTTTTCTGCTTCAAAGTATGGATATCTAAGTTAAAGCAAGGAGCCAACCTGTGGATAATTATTCTTTTATATGCATTGAGTTACATGGTGAGGGTAGTCTGGAACAGATGGGTTTTAGGTCTGGTCTTAAAGACACAAAACAGCAGTAGTTAACAATATTGTATGTGGAGCTATAATCAGAATACAATCAGATTATTTCAGTTGTGAACCATGTGAAATGCAAATGATGGGTCGAGGTCATCGGTTAAGGGAGACCTGTTATTTATTGTTTTTATCAGAACAAGTTTTAATTCTTAAAACCCATCAGCCATTTTCTTCTCTTCGGCTTACAGAGGTGCCCAAAATCAGTCCTCGAGAACCGGTATCCTGCATGTTTTAGTTCTCTCCCTGATGGTAGTAACAACCTTCTCAGCATGTCAGTATTTTCCCTATAAGGCCACTAATGAGCCATCATATTTTTTTTTTTTTTTTTGTGGGCTCTAGTGTCCCTTATATGACAGTGGGCTGACAGGAAACGGGGAAGGAGAGGGGGGGAAGACATGCGGCAAATATCGTCGGGTCCGGGAGTCGAACCCGTGACGGCCGCGTCGAGGACTCAAGGCCTCCAAATATGGGTCGCGCTAACCACTACGCCAACCACGGCACGCCCATGAGCCATCATTTGATCCAGGTGCGTTAAACCAGGGAGATAATTGAAACACGCAGGATGCCGGCCTTTGAGGATCGACTTTGGGCTACACTGAACAAGTTGCAAAAGAAGGAATTACTTCAGCTTTTCTGAACATCATTCAGATTTTATGGCCTCTTCAGATTTTTTGGAGATTTTCTTTCACTTTATCTTGGCGAAAGAAGTGAAAAATGGACAATCTGTGAATTCTCAGCTCTACATTAAATTTTCAGCCTTGCTAGCTATGAAACAGCACAGAAATGCTGAGAAGCAGCAGTTCTGGTTGCTAGAAAATAGAACCAACTCTAAATCTTTTCTTTGATAAGAGCTGAAGGTGAGAGGCCAAGCAATCTATATCTCAGGGAAAGAAGTGAAAAAGTGACAATCAGTGAATTCTCAGCACTACCTTCAATTTTCAGCCTTATTGGCTTGGGAAAAGCATAGAAATGCTGAGAAGCAGTAGTTCTGATTGTTTGAGGCTGGAACCAAGTCTAAATTTTGAGTTTCATGAGTTTTGAATGTTAGAGACCAAAAAAGCTTTATTGTCAGTTTTTCACTTCTCTCGCCGAGAAAACGCTTTTTTGGTCTCTAACATTCAAAACTCATAAAACTCAAAATTTACACTTGGTTCCAGCTTCAACCCGCCAGAACTACTGCATTCTCAGCATTTCTATGCTGTTCCAAAGCTAATAAGGCTGAAAATTGAACGCAGTGCTGAAAATTCACATATTGTCAAATTTTCACTTCTCTCGCCGAGATAAAGCGTTTTTGGTCTCTTACATTCAAAACTCATGAAACTCAAAATTTAGACTTGGTTCCAGCTTCAAACCACCAGAAACCAACAAACCAACAGCATTTCTATGCTGTTCCCAAGCTAATAAGGCTGAAAATTGAGTGTAGTGCTGATAATTCGCATATTGTCACTTTTTCACGTCTCTCGCTGAGAAAACGCTTTTTTGGTCTCTAAAATTCAAAACTCATGAAACTCAAAATTTAGATATGGTTCCAGCTTCAAACCACCAGAACTACTGCATCTCAGCATTTCTATGCTACTCCAAAGCTAATAAGGCTGAAAATTGAACGCAGTGCTGAAAATTCACATATTGTCACTTTATCACTTCTCTCGCCGACATGAAGCGTTTTTGGTCTCTAACATTCAAAACTCATGAAACTCAAAATTTAGACTTGGTTCCAGCTTCAAACCACCAGAACTACTGCATCTCAGCATTTCTATGCTACTCCAAAGCTAATAAGGCTGAAAATTGAACGCAGTGCTGAAAATTCACATATTGTCACTTTATCACTTCTCTCGCCGAGATAAAGCGTTTTTGGTCTCTAACATTCAAAACTCATGAAACTCAAAATTTAGACTTGGTTCCAGCTTCAAACCACCAGAACTACTGCATCTCAGCATTTCTATGCTGTTCCAAAGCTAATAAGGCTGAAAATTGAGTGTAGTGCTGAAAATTCACATATTGTTACTTTTTCACTTCTCTCGCTGAGAAAACGCTTTTTTGGTCTCTAACATTCAAACCTCATGAAACTCAAAATTTAGACTTGGTTCCAGCTTCAAACCACCAGAACTACTGCATCTCAGCATTTCTATGCTGTTCCAAAGCTAATAAGGCTGAAAATGAACGCAGTGCTGAAAATTCACATATTGTCACTTTATCACTTCTCTCGCTGAGATAAAGCGTTTTTGGTCTCTTACATTCAAAACTCATGAAACTCAAAATTTAGACTTGGTTCCAGCTTCAAACCACCAGAACTACTGCATCTCAGCATTTCTATGCTGTTCCAAAGCTAATAAGGCTGAAAATTGAGTGTAGTGCTGAAAATTCACATATTGTCACTTTTTCACTTCTCTCGCTGAGATAAAGCGTTTTTGGTCACTTACATTCAAAACTCACGAAACTCAAAATTTAGACTTGGTTCCAGCTTCAAACCACCAGAACTACTGCATTCTCAGCATTTCTATGCTGTTCCAAAGCTAATAAGGCTGAAAATTGAGTGTAGTGCTGATAATTCGCATATTGTCACTTTTTCACTTCTCTCGCTGAGAAAACGCTTTTTTGGTCTCTAAAATTCAAAACTCATGAAACTCAAAATTTAGACTTGGTTCCAGCTTCAAACCACCAGAACTACTGCATCTCAGCATTTCTATGCTGTTCCAAAGCCAATAAGGCTGAAAATTGAACGCAGTGCTGAAAATTCACATATTGTCACTTTATCACTTCTCTCGCCGAGATAAAGCGTTTTTGGTCTCTAACATTCAAAACTCATGAAACTCAAAATTTAGACTTGGTTCCAGCTTCAAACCACCAGAACTACTGCATCTCAGCATTTCTATGCTGTTCCAAAGCCAATAAGGCTGAAAATTGAGTGTAGTGCTGAAAATTCACATATTGTCACTTTTTCACTTCTCTCGCCGAGATAAAGCGTTTTTGGTCTCTAACATTCAAAACTCATGAAACTCAAAATTTAGACTTGGTTCCAGCTTCAAACCACCAGAACTACTGCATCTCAGCATTTCTATGCTGTTCCAAAGCTAATAAGGCTGAAAATTGAGTGTAGTGCTGAAAATTCACATATTGTTACTTTTTCACTTCTCTCGCTGAGAAAACGCTTTTTTGGTCTCTAACATTCAAACCTCATGAAACTCAAAATTTAGACTTGGTTCCAGCTTCAAACCACCAGAACTACTGCATCTCAGCATTTCTATGCTGTTCCAAAGCTAATAAGGCTGAAAATTGAACGCAGTGCTGAAAATTCACATATTGTCACTTTATCACTTCTCTCGCCGAGATAAAGCGTTTTTGGTCTTTTACATTCAAAACTCATGAAACTCAAAATTTAGACTTGGTTCCAGCTTCAAACCACCAGAACTACTGCATTCTCAGCATTTCTATGCTGTTCCAAAGCTAATAAGGCTGAAAATTGAGTGTAGTGCTGATAATTCGCATATTGTCACTTTTTCACTTCTCTCGTTGAGAAAACGCTTTTTTGGTCACTAAAATTCAAAACTCATGAAACTCAAAATTTAGACTTGGTTCCAGCTTCAAACCACCAGAACTACTGCATCTCAGCATTTCTATGCTGTTCCAAAGCTAATAAGGCTGAAAATTGAGTGTAGTGCTGATAATTCGCATATTGTCACTTTTTCACTTCTCTCGCTGAGAAAACGCTTTTTTGGTCTCTAAAATTCAAAACTCATGAAACTCAAAATTTACACTTGGTTCCAGCTTTAAACCACCAGAACTACTGCATCTCAGCATTTCTATGCTGTTCCAAAGCCAATAAGGCTGAAAATTGAACGCAGTGCTGAAAATTCACATATTGTCACTTTATCACTTCTCTCGCCGAGATAAAGCGTTTTTGGTCTCTAACATTCAAAACTCATGAAACTCAAAATTTAGACTTGGTTCCAGCTTCAAACCACCAGAACTACTGCATCTCAGCATTTCTATGCTGTTCCAAAGCCAATAAGGCTGAAAATTGAGTGTAGTGCTGAAAATTCACATATTGTCACTTTATCACTTCTCTCGCCGAGATAAAGCGTTTTTGGTCTCTAACATTCAAAACTCATGAAACTCAAAATTTAGAATTGGTTCCAGCTTCAAGCCACCAGAACTACTGCATCTCTGCATTTCTATGCTGTTCCAAAGCTAATAAGGCTGAAAATTGAGTGTAGTGCTGAAAATTCACATATTGTTACTTTTTCACTTCTCTCGCTGAGATAAAACGTTTTTGGTCTCTTACATTCAAAACTCATGAAACTCAAAATTTAGACTTGTTTCCAGCTTCAAACCACCAGATGCAGTAGCATCTCAGCATTTCTATGCTGTTCCAAAGCTAATAAGGCTGAAAATTGAGTGTAGTGCTGATAATTCGCATATTGTCACTTTTTCACTTCTCTCGCTGAGAAAACGCTTTTTTGGTCTCTAACATTCAAACCTCATGAAACTCAAAATTTAGACTTGGTTCCAGCTTCAAACCACCAGAACTACTGCATCTCAGCATTTCTATGCTGTTCCAAAGCTAATAAGGCTGAAAATGAACGCAGTGCTGAAAATTCACATATTGTCACTTTATCACTTCTCTCGCCGAGATAAAGCGTTTTTGGTCTTTTACATTCAAAACTCATGAAACTCAAAATTTAGACTTGGTTCCAGCTTCAAACCACCAGAACTACTGCATTCTCAGCATTTCTATGCTGTTCCAAAGCTAATAAGGCTGAAAATTGAGTGTAGTGCTGATAATTCGCATATTGTCACTTTTTCACTTCTCTCGTTGAGAAAACGCTTTTTTGGTCACTAAAATTCAAAACTCATGAAACTCAAAATTTAGACTTGTTTCCAGCTTCAAACCACCAGAACTACTGCATCTCAGCATTTCTATGCTGTTCCAAAGCTAATAAGGCTGAAAATTGAGTGTAGTGCTGATAATTCGCATATTGTCACTTTTTCACTTCTCTAGCTGAGAAAACGCTTTTTTGGTCTCTAACATTCAAAACTCATGAAACTCAAAATTTAGATATGGTTCCAGCTTCAAACCACCAGAACTACTGCATCTCAGCATTTCTATGCTGTTCCAAAGCTAATAAGGCTGAAAATTGAACGCAGTGCTGAAAATTCACATATTGTCACTTTATCACTTCTCTCGCCGAGATAAAGCGTTTTTGGTCTCTAACATTCAAAACTCATGAAACTCAAAATTTAGACTTGGTTCCAGCTTCAAACCACCAGAACTACTGCATCTCTGCATTTCTATGCTGTTCCAAAGCTAATAAGGCTGAAAATTGAGTGTAGTGCTGAAAATTCACATATTGTCACTTTTTCACTTCTCTCGATGAGATAAAGCGTTTTTGGTCTCTTACATTCAAAACTCATGAAACTCAAAATTTAGACTTGGTTCCAGCTTCAAACCACCAGAACTACTGCATCTCAGCATTTCTATGCTGTTCCAAAGCTAATAAGGCTGAAAATTGACCGCATTGCTGAAAATTCACATATTGTCACTATTTCACTTCTCTCGCTGAGAAAACGCTTTTTTGGTCTCTAACATTCAAAACTCATGAAACTCAAAATTTAGACTTGGTTCCAGCTTCAAACCACCAGAACTACTGCATCTCAGCATTTCTATGCTGTTCCAAAGCTAATAAGGCTGAAAATTGAGTGTAGTGCTGATAATTCGCATATTGTCACTTTTTCACTTCTCTCGCTGAGAAAACGCTTTTATGGTCTTTAACATTCAAAACTCATGAAACTCAAAATTTAGCTATGGTTCCAGCTTCAAACCACCAGAACTACTGCATCTCAGCATTTCTATGCTGTTCCAAAGCTAATAAGGCTGAAAATTGACCGCAGTCCTGAAAATTCACATATTGTCACTTTTTCACTTCTCTCGCCGAGATAAAGCCTTTTTGGTCTCTAACATTCAAAACTCATGAAACTCAAAATTTAGAATTGGTTCCAGCTTCAAGCCACCAGAACTACTGCATCTCTGCATTTCTATGCTGTTCCAAAGCTAATAAGGCTGAAAATTGAGTGTAGTGCTTATTCTTATTATTCTTCCACCCAAATGAATTGCCTTTTTGGGGGCTTTATCATATTCAAAAACTCACCAAACTTGGCGGTCGCGACTAGAAAAATTCAAAATTTTGAATTTTAAGGTTGTCACAAAAATCGCAAAAAAAATTGCTCAACGGCAGCAACTAGCAATTTTCTGTTGACACAATGGTATGAACGTACTTCATCGTAGAGACATGAAATTTGGTACACTTGTAGAGCTCACCAAAGACTCAGAACTTACATTTAATGTTATTACCCAACTATTCACAGGAAGTCAGCCATTTTGTCTTGAACGTCCATTTTTTTCCTCGATTTTGACGTTTACAGCCTTCGTATTTGATCGAACTCCTCCTAGGGATTTCGATTGATCGGCTTCAAACTCGGTCAGTCTGATCATAAGGCATGTCTGATTTAAAGTTATCAAATTGGTGAGTTTTGGAGCATGTTGAAGGGGGGTTAGCAGGGGTCAAAGTTCACCTACTCGCCATGAAACACGAAACTCTTATATTTCCTATATAAAAACACATAGAGGGACCAAACTTTCACTGATTGATCGTCATCGGGTGTCCTAAAATACCCTGTGGTGAAATGATGACATCACTTAGGCCACGCCCCCTGAGAACAGGAAGTGTCATGTTTACTGTGAACGGTCGCTATCTTAGCCCTTTGACCTAATCAACATGAAACTGTGTCCAGAGACAGAAGACATGTTGGTGTGTTGTGGATTCCAACCCCGACCGGCTGCGCTGAAGCAGGTGGGCGTGGCGGCGTTGCGAACGCCATCGAATTTCGTTTGGCTCTGAATTCCACAGTTTCGGGGTGAGCTGCTCCAAACTCACTAGGATGGATCCTTATCCATCCCCGAACAGGAATCCATAGCGATATTTGGTGGGCGTGGCCTAATTTTTCTATAGCGACCCCTAGAGTATTTTAAATGAACAGCCCCAAGCCATGCTTAAACCTAGAATTACGAAACTTGGTACACATGTGTATCTTGTCGGGACGTACAAAAAAGTCTCTTAGAGCCATGGTCGAAACCCAACAGGAAGTCGGCCATTTTAGATTGAAGTTCATTTGACCTCGATTTTGACGTTTACAGCCTTTGCATTTGATCGAACTCCTCCTAGGGATTTCGATTGATCGGCTTCAAACTCGGTCAGTCTGATCATAAGGCATGTCTGATTTAAAGTTATCAAATTGGTGACTGTATGAGCTTGCTGAAGGGGGGTTACCAGGGGTCAAAGTTCACCTACTCGCCATGAAACACGAAACTCTTATATATCCTGCACAGAAACTCACAGAGATACCAAACTTTAAATTATTAATCATCATTAGGTGTCCAAAAATACCCTGTGGTGAAATGATGACATCACTTAGGCCACGCCCCCTGAGAACAGGAAGTGTCATGTTTTACTGTGAACGGTCGCTATCTTAGCCCTTTGACATAATCAATATTAAACTGTGTCCAGAGACAGAAGACATGTTGGTGTGTTGTGGATTCAAGCCCTGACCGGCTGCGATGAAGCAGCTGGGTGTGGCGGCGTGGCGAAGTGACCTGTAACGCCGATGCCATACGTTTGCTTCTAGATTCCACATGTTTCGACCGAGCTGCACCAAACTTGGCCTGACTCATCCTGGTGTGATACCTGACAATGCTATGTCATCATATTATGACATCATCTAAACCCCGCCCCCTCAGAATGAATTAGAGAGATCTTCTGTGTAATTACATAATAAACAGTCCATGTTCGTTGTTTGTAGGGCAATGCTGCCCTCTGCTGCCCACTGAAATAGTTTCATTATTTCAGTAATTCGACACCAGAGGGCAGCATTGCCCTACGGAATGACAGTTCAATGTTGAATTAAAGAGGAAAAAATTAAATAATTTGTAATTCTAACACAAAAACTGACAGAGACACCAAACCTTCAGTTATTGATCATTATCTTGTGTCCAATAATATCCAATGGTTAAATGATGACATCACGTAGGCCACGCCCCCTGACAACAGGAAGTCTTGTATTTTACTGTGAACGGTCGACAGCTTCTGCACCAAACTTTGCACGAGTGACCCTGGTGGGATCCCTGACGACCCTGTGTCATCATATTATGACGTCATCTAAGCCCCGCCCCCTCAGAACAGGAAGTGTCTTTTTTTTCCTTGGAAAGCTCTGTTTATGGCTCTCTTGACCTAATCAAGGTAATTCGGATGATGAGCTCTGTCAATGCTCGCTTCTGGCTGAACCGTGTGGGCGTGGCCAAATGGCGAATATCAGTCCCTCGCCATATGCATACGTTTGGCTCTTATTCACGCATAGATCATCCGATTGGCGCCAAACTGGATATGTATGACCTTTGTTCACCTCTAAAGAGCCCAACGGGTTTGAAATGTAATTTGGGGAAAATGCGCGACAGCTTCTGCGGCGGCTAGCGGGCGGCGGTGCTGGAAACTGCGGCAGAGCTTCCGCGGTGGGGAGCGGGCTGCGGCTCTGGAAAACGCGCGAGAGCTTCTGCGGTGGCCGGAACCCCCGCGGTGGCCAATAGGCCGGAGCGGCGCTTGCTGCGAGGGCCGCCCGAGGCTGCTTGCAGCTTTAATTAGGCCCGAGCAGCAAAGCGCTGCGAAGGCCTATTGTATCTGTACTGTTTATTATTATTATTATTACGATTCTTCCCACCTCTTCGTGTGCCTTTTTGGGGGCTTTATCATATTCAAAAACTCACCAAACTTGGCGGTCGCGACTAGAAAATTTAAAAATTTTGAATTTTAAGGTTGTCGCAAAAATCGCAAAAAAAATTGCTGAACGGCAGCAACTAGCAATTTTCTGTTGACACAATGGTATGAACGTACTTCATCGTAGAGACATGAAATTTGGTACACTTGTAGAGC